>NC_080388.1:43018351-43194364 GCF_028751815.1 Salvia miltiorrhiza | reverse complement strand
AAACCCCTATTTTTTCTATCTATCACCAACATTAAAAAAAAAAAAATGGAATAGTGTATGTGTGTGAAGAAAATCTGCAGATATCCTTTAAGCATGCTCAAGCATGCTCAGCCATCTATTGACATTTTTTTCTTTGACTCCAGCTCCACGCCTATTGAAATATTCTTCTTTGACTCCAGCTCCAGCACATTTTTGCAAATTTTTCACACACCCGAACACTTTCATGTGGTTTCAGATTTCACCAGCTATTAATCTTCATTTCATTCCCATTCCACACTGCACTACGCTTCATTCTGTCTCTGCCAATATCCTCAAGCCATTCCAGTAACACCTTAACACTTGAAGAAGTGAGAGAGAGATCGTTTATTCATTACTCTGCCAACTGCCAGATTATCTCAGTTCATTCAACAACCAACACAACATTCAAGGTATTAATTCTATCTCTAATATCCATTCCAATAAAGCATTCATACCAAAGCATGATCAGTTTTACAATGATAGAAACCTTTGTAAGCATACTGAACTTAACAAAGTTACACTCCTTAATGCCAAACCCAACATCTTAGCAAGCAAGAACAGACTGCACTCTTTCACACTAGGAAAATAAGAATTTTAGAAGATGTACCCCTAGACTGCCTTTTGTTCGTATGTTCTAAGACAATACAGTAAAACCCCAACTCCAAATCACACGCCATTTTCTTATAACGAAGAGACAAGACAAGAACTTAGCTTTAGACGACGAAGGACGCTGCCCATTCAGTCGGGCTAAGAGCGTCGAGTGGGCGGCGACTACTGCCAGCTCTGAATTGAGGATGACGGCGCACCGAACCAAAGCTGTGGCGACTCACGGCGACGGCGACTCCAGGAGGCGGCTGCCGGATTCTTGCTGCCAACGCAGCGGCTGACGGCGGCGCTCCTCCACGAGCTGCTGGCCGTCGATCGCAGGCCAGCCAGCGGCGACTCCGGGCGAGCAGCAGCAGCTCCAGGCGGCGACAGCTCGACTCCCGCGAAGCAGCAGCAGCTCCAGCGGCTTCCAGTCGACGTGTGCGCGCGCGAGATCCATTGCAGCGGCGGTGAATTCCTCGGCTGGATACAGATCGAGAGAGAACCGAAGGGGGGCGTTTGATTTAGGAGAGATTAGAGCGAGATTGAGGAAGAGAGAGGAGCGCCGACCTCGGCGCGATAGAGGCCGAGATTCGCCGGATTTCGGAGCTCTGCAACTCCAGGCCGCGACTCCGGGAACAGCAGCAGACGGCGGCTTATCGCCGCTGCTTCCCGGCGAAGCTTCCGCAGCGGCGGAGCTTTGAGAGAGAGAGAGGAAGGTTGAGGGGAGAGAGAGGCGGCTGGTGACTGAGAAGAAGGGAGGAGACGAACGGCTACTCGCCGGAACATTGCGGTGGAACTCGTGCGGCGATGGCTGGATCGAGAGAGGAGCGAGAGAGATGATGAGCAGTGAGAGAGAGATGATCGAGCTGAGAGAGAGAGAGAGTGGATTTAGAGAGAGTTTTAATTTTGATAATTGAGAGAGAGAGAGTGGGCTGCTTTATAAAAAAAAGAGAAAGGGAGAGAACCGATAATTTAGAGAGAGAGAGGAGAATTGTCGGTAGTGAGAGAACCGAGAGTGAAGATTTATGGGAGAATTTTTGGACTCTTTTATTGGGCCATCTTTTTATTTCTAACTGGGCCGAATTTATTTAATGTTCTTGGGCTGGAATTTATTTAATTCTATTGGGCCTGTTTCAGATTTGTTTAGTTCAACCCCTGTTAATTCGTCATTTGGGCCGATTAAAGTGTCTATTGGACTAAGATTAATTCTTTCCAGTCCACATTAATTATTACTTGGATTCCTATTATTTATTAATAATGGGTCTCGAATTTATATTACTTGGGCTCCTACGATTTAATTGATTAAGTCCAATGAAATTTATTTATTTAACCCAATAGAATTATTATTTTAGGCTTCTGTATTAATCCTAATTATTTTAATTAGTGATTAATTTAAAATTTACTAATTATTTTAAGGGTGATGATGGGCTCACTTATTGGGCTTCATGATTTTATTATCTTGGGCCTCATGTGTTGGGCTCTAGAATTTAATTGATGTTGGGCCTAATATTATTAATGCATTGGGCTTTGAATTTATTCATTTGGGCTCAAATTAAATTTCTTTTGGGCCTAGTTTATTTTATTGGGCCGGAGATTATTCAATTGGGCTTTGCTTATTTTATTTCCATTGGGCTAATATATATATTGTTTGGACTCTATTATTTTTATAAATGGGCTGTTATTATTTATTTTGATTGGGCTTCTATTAATTGTTAATAATGGATTTATTATTTTTATTAATTGAACTCCTACTATTTTAATTGATTAAGTTCAATGAAATTTATTAGTTAAGACCAATGAGATTTATTAATTTAGGCCCATTATTTAATCCTAATTATTTTAATTAGTGATAAATTTTAAGACTTACTAATTATTAATTAGTAAGTGAATTAGATTATTTTAAGATGAGTAGATTATTAAAGATTAATAATCCGACCTCATAAGACGAGCTTTAATTCCTTAAATAGGATTAACATCTCATAATTTAATTAAAGGAATATGGTCATGCATAATCATTTCACGCATCCTCATTTATTGAGATTTTTTTTTCGAGAATTAGAATCTTATTTTATTTTCTCGAATTAAAGGTCAAGCACCAGAGTTAGAGCTAAACCGTGAGTCTGCTATTCAGGTGGGCTTTCTTACGTATAAAACTAAAACCATATAGTAGAATTGTTAAGAATTTATGCTTATGAATTTGAATGATATTGTCAATGCCTAAATACTTTATGTTTATTAATTGCCTATCTGATGTTAATCGAATTCGGATTCTGGATGGGACCGCAAATCCCTTCGGAATTAGTGTACACCTTGTGATCGTGAGTCATCTAGCGGGTTGGCCGATCATAGTGTCCGTAGAGGGAGGCCTCCCTCTCGGCACGAGTTACTGATATGGTAATTAATGAATAAATACCTGCGCGGGTTATTGATGAAAGAAATGATATTATGTTTGGTAAATACGAGTCTTTAAAGGAAACCCTCGTATCTTACTACTGTTGAAAGGCTTGACAATAAAATTTATGCATATATGAAAATTTCGGCAAGTGTCCACTAAGTACTTTTGTACTTAGCCCTGCATGTATTTTTAAATGTGCAGGTTGAGCTGTGATCGAGGATGTAGTGTGCAAGCAGAGCTTTGTCAAACTAGGATGATACCTCAGAGTAGAGTATATGTCTTCATACATATACTCAAATTGTTATTCCGCTGCGAACACTGATTATGTTAAGATATTATGTCAAACAATATGTATTATTTAATAATGTACTAAAACTATTGAGTACCCCGTTTTGGGATAATATGTACGGTCCCCTTGGCCTTCATTGATATCTAGATATTTCGATTGTTTTCCTTATACAAGTCGAGTCATCAAGAAACCGAATATGTCCCTTTCCTACTCCCGCTCCTAAATTCCCTCCCTTAGTCGCGGTTTCCCCGAATTTGCTATCCTTAGCAAGTACGGTCGTGACAATGTGACTGCACTCAAAGCTTTGTCAGAATTGGTCAAATGCTTTGGGAACCTAACGGATCCAATGCTATTCAAATTTACATGAAATGACAAGTGCATGTGGATAGGAAAAAATGACAAGTGCATGTGATTGCACTCAAAGCTTTGTCAGAATTGGTCAAATGCTTTGGGAACCTAACGGATCTAATGCTATTCAAGTTTACATGAAATGACAAGTGCATGTGGATAGGAAAAAATGACAAGTGCATGTGACTGCACTTAAAGCTTTGTCAGAATTGGTCAAATGCTTTAGGAACCTAACGGATCCAATGCTATTCAAATTTACATGAAATATATTTTTTCATTAATTAAACATAAAACAAGTACATAACACAATTTGTGAAAACTAAAATCAGACAGATAGAAAACACACAATTAAAAGTACATCAACTAAAATTACATAGAAAGCACATGATTAAAATACATTCACTCTCCAAACACAATTTTAGTTAGTTGACGTTTCATCTCTTCGTCTTCTGGAGGATAAGTGATCTTTCGCCAACAATTGAAGCAACATTTTTTCTTTCATCTTCATTGCGTTTCTTTGCAACTTCTCGCGCTCCAGTTCGATTCGAGTCTTTATTAAACTCAGCTTCGGCATCTCTAGTGAGTCTCATTGCACGAAGTTCTGCAGCAACAGCAGATTCATGAGTAGATTTCAGATTGTGAGACCTTACCTTTTCCTTTCCTTCTTGCCTTTCTCTTCCAATGGGACGAGTCGCAGTTGACTGTTCAGATGTTGGAGTTTCTTCATTAGAAGGGATAGAAAATCCCCCATCTTCCGAAGTCTTTGATCTTTTGAACTACCACCACTTTCCTGGTCATCAACATCTCCACTTTGACGACGAAAAACATGGGTGGTATCATGAACATTCCACTTGGATGTTTTACTCATAACTTCATTAAATACAACCAAGTCTAGAAACTTATTTCCACCTGCTTCGTAAATGGAATGAGCTTCTTTCTCAACATCGTTGTCGCTCATGCCACTCCTTCTTCGAGCATTTGCTTCCCTACAAGCAGCAACCCATTTGTTTCCATTTTCGTTAAGACGTTTCCAGCGACCTTTCATCGATTCAACGTTTCGTTCGTTGAGCTCATTTGGATTTTCTGCTTGGGTGTTGTGATACAATTTATGAACACGTGCCCAAAGCGATTCCCCTCTTTGATTTTTTTCTCGAATATTATCTTTGCTAGCATAGATCCAAGATGACATAAGGGCAACATTTCCTTCACACACCAAGCTACATTTTTGCCCTTATATGATTTTTGTTGGGCGTTGTTGAACACCCTAAACAAATTACGGGAGACATTTTCTGGTGTGGAAATTCTTTGAGATGTAGGAATCTGACTTAGATTTGGAGAAAATTGAGATTCATAAAATTGAGAATTTGGTTGATTTTCGAAATTTGGGAAAAAATGAGGAGTCGGATAAGATGAAAAATTTGCAGAATCTTGAGGATTAGGATAATCTTGGGAGTTTTGATGATTTTGAGAATTTGGATAATAATAATTGGGATAATTTGGATCCATAATGAAAATATAGTGAAATGAAGAAGAGAGAGTTTTTGTTTGGGTGTAAAAATATAGTGAAGTTAGGCTCTATTTATAGAGCAAAAAATAAGAAAAATTTTAATATAATTTTAATATATTTTTTATAAAGAAAAAACATTATAAATTTTGTTTATTCAAATATTTAATCCACCACTTAAAATTTGACAAGTGGCATGGAAAGAGAAAAGTTGGAGGGGCGTGACTTGCGGCGGCAGATCCCCCTGGTCAAGCAATTTTGATGACTTTCCATTTTTTTTTATAACCTTGTTTTGTCCTATATGCATGACTCTCCCCAAATGTCACGGTTGGGGGTAGTCTTAGAATTATTTATCTTGCTTACGGATTCATTTTGGTATAGCTATCCGACCATTGAGCCACGTTATATTGTCTAAAGATGAACAGTAAAATTAGGACGGGCCTTATTTAATCTTGGGCTTATCACTTTACATATTTAAGCTACCAAACAAGTGGTATAGCTTGCTATCTTGGCTTGTCAGTCCTATTTTATCTTTGTAATGTCAAAACTCAAAATGGTTATTTTAATTGTTTGGCCTATCTATCTTCGGGACTGTAAATCAATAGAACTGTTTGTAAGCTATTGAAACTTGACTTGAAAAAGTTCGTTCGAAGCTTGATTTCAAGTTCATTAATTTTATCTAGTCGAGCTCAAGCCTAATAAGACTCGATTCGTTGAGCTCGCAAACATATTCGGATTCGATTATTCACGAATATGTTTGCGAGCTTGTTCACGAACCTTCAAATTGAGCCTTCAATTGAGTTAGTACACGAGTCTTAAATGAGTCGAGCTCGAGCTCGAGTAACATATTAATTAAGATCAAAAGCGTATTTTGAACATTTATCAAGCTTTTCTTAAGTTTTAAAGAGTTCGAACTCAAACATCATGTATACGAACATCTAACGAGTCGAGCTCTAGCTCGAGCTCAAGCTCGAATTCAAGATTATCGAGTATCACACGAGTCGAACTCGAACTGAGCTCGAGCTCGGTAAGTGGGTGACAGGCCGAGTGATCACTAATTTATTAGCAATTAAACTGGTAACTAACACAGCGCAATTGTAGTAATAAATAGCAATCGAGTATCGTATCCCCAGGGACTGATAAACGAAATTATTCTAAGTACTCCTAATCTAAACCATCACAGTAGGCAATCGATATAGGAAGAAGATTTAATCAAAACTAAATTGCAAACAATAGCAAATAAAATTCAGGTAAGAAATCTAATGATAAACAATTGATCATTGGGAAGTAAATTCATTAACCAAATTCACATAATCAATCTATTAATCCTAATTACCAGTTTAACCCAGTTATGATGAGAAATCACTTATTTAATCAAATACCATCGTCAGAGCAACAAAGATCGTAGATTAATAAATTATCTATCTCCGCCAGGTCTCAAGATAATCTACTAACTCCCAATAGCTCCTAAGAATGGCTCCCTATGATCCACCTATCTCCGTCAGGTCTCAAGGTTAAAATCATATCATACATTCCTGAATTCGCTAAACAGTTATCTCCGTCAGGTCTCAAACCAAATAGCTACAATGCAAACTATTGATCAAGTAATTCGCAATAATTCAAGCACCAGGAATTATGAATCATAAATTGGAAGACAAATATATATTAACAAATTAATCACATGAATCTAATTAACTATTTGCAAACTTGTCACAGCCCGCCCTAACTAAGGATAGTTAAGCCGAGTGATCTACGACTAGGGATGGGGTTAAAGAAGAAGGGGAAGAAAAGGGGCGTCATTTATAGCCGTAAAACTTACTCATCTTAATAAAACTCGTCATTTTTATTCATGAATACTCAATTGAAAATAGTCTATGAAAGACAGCATAAAACTTAATTAATATCATTAATCAAGTTATACATCATATGAAACCATTCTCTTAAGACTCAAAGTATGACATAACATACTATAACATCAACAACATCTTGCAGCGGAAAGTAGCTAGACATATGTATGAAGACATATTCTAGACAGGTTAACTATTTATTAACAACCTTGGAGACTCCGCTCATTGCAGCACCATCATCACATCAGCTCAACCTGCACATTTAGAAAACATATGCAGGGCTGAGTACAAAAGCACTCAGTGGGCACGTATGCCTAGGTATAAAAATACATGCTTCAAAACTGTAAATTGTCATGCCATCATAAACAGTACAGCAAGGGAGTTTTTCGCTAAAAAGGCCCAAGCTTACTAAGTTCATTTGTGATTCTTAAAGTTCGTCTGCAGACTAAGTTCTCTTGTAATCTATCATATCTGGAACTGTGTGCCGGAGAGGTGGCCACCTCTCACGGTCACTTGACCGGCCAACCCGCTAGATGACTCACGGTCACTGGTGTACACTAGCCCTGGCAGGATAGCTATCAACTGCTCAGGACCCGGATTCGATTGCATCATTGGCAAAGCCAAAGCAGATAGATATCATACTAAAATTTAATCATTTTATGGCAAGACAACATTGTAATATTTTCCAGTTCAAAGATTTGTAACGAAATAACTTGTTCAAAGGTAGCATTAAACTCGTTTGATAGATATATAAAACTGAAATTAACAGTTAAATCATCTCATGCATTCATTCGTATAAGAGGCCTACGACACGCAGGGGATCTCTATATACGTATAGTAAAAGTAATGCCCACCTGATTGCAGTGTTTTGCTACTTAAGACAACGATTCTCTTTCCTTAGCGCGATAGGTTACTCAGACGCTTTTGTTTATTTGAACCTTTGATAACACGAAAACATGTGTTCGAGTGAATAATAGAAAAGATAACAACAAATGCAGTGAATCACTATTCACTCATTTCTCTAACTACCCATATTTCCTTAAACGACTATATCTAACTCATATACAATCGTTCTTCCTTTATCAAAATACTTCATGTACCTTTGAGGATGTAGGAAATTCCATTTTATTCATTTATTTATCTATTATAAATAAAGAATAATTCTATAAACATAAAACGTTTTCCTTTTCCCCATTTAATAATGCCAATCTCCAATATATATACATACACATCAATAGCTCATTTATAAACTAAAAGTGATATTTTATCAACAATAAAACTTTAAAATCCTTAATAGGAATTATTTTGAATCATTTCCATCTCAACAAAACTGTATAGATTCAACTTCAACTAATAAACTGCTTTTACTCCGAACTCGTATGGAGTCGAATTTTATTTCAATAGAAACCTCTTTGAGTCTAGTTTAATTGAAAAAAAAGTGTATTGAAAAACTCCAAGTAGTTTAAGAGATATAGCGATTTTCCCATCGCCTACCAGATTCGGCAGTTTCTGCCAACTGAAAGTCCAGATCTTTGAAAAATAGCAAACGTTTCCGGAATGACCCCAAATTTTATATGCAGATAGATAACGCATATAAATTTATACCATAAAAATTTGAGAGCTAAATATCAACATATGGTTACTGAAATAGTTAACTTAATCATCTGCCTCACGACAGTTTCAACAGATACGGGCAGTAGACTTCTCAAATTTTAAAAGGGTAGTAAACGAAGTTCAAATAACATGAAACTTTGTACAAATATTCACCACACTCCCATCTATACCCCAGAAATTTCCCATAATATAATAGAAACGGGAATGCATCGAAATAAGGGCGTCAACTTACCCTTGTCCAAGTGAGCACTAATGGAAGTTGTTCGTCGGGGGTTTTCTGGTCGTCGTTCCGCTATGGTGTTTAGCCGCGAAGGTCTACGACTTAGTCTACCTCGTGCGAGGTAGATCAGGCTACACAACGGTGGTTTCTCGATCCTTTTTCGTCGTAAGGATAGTGAGAAACGAAAGCCGTAAGTTGGCCGGTGGCTAAGTCGGGAATTCGACGTTGGCCGCCGAAGGATATTGCGGTCTTTGGTCAGGGAAAAACAGAGAAGGCTTCGGCCTTTCGATTGTTGGATTTGGTAGCCTGAAGATGGAGGAACGAGTACACGTTCTCGGTTCAGAGCCTAGTGGCCGGTCGGCGAAGAAACAGCCCGGCGACACGCAGGGGATCTAAATATCTTTTCTTGCAAATAAAACTCTATGGAATTACAGTTCATATGTTAATACGTGTAAACTTTTCTTTTGGATCATTCACTTGGTGGTTCTCTGATATTGAATAAAAAGGGAATACCTTGAATAGGTGTATGGTATTAGTCTCTGCAGATTTTATATATGGCATAGATTAGAAGCCAATTGTGAAGAAGAATTGAATGAGATGAATAATCTTCACTCTATTACTTTATAAAACTTGCTGCAGAGGTGGGAATGGGTGAGTTGAGATAGTGGAATAGGTTTTAAAGAAGCAAAATTCTATTTGGAGATTGACTTCAGAGGTGAAGAAAATTGTGAAGTAGTAGGTGAAGAAAATTGTGAACGTATTGGTGAAGAAAATTGTGAAGTAGTAGGTGAAGAAAATTGTGAACGTATTGGTGATTGGTTTAATAGAAGAATGAGAGGGATGTGGATGAATGAGAACCATATGTGCTTAATCTCATATAAACACATTAAGATATATAAGCCTAATTCTCATTGAAGCATAAAATTCACTTGAGCTTGCCTCTAACATAAATTAAATTACTCATGGGCTTAAGTAAACAATCAATAAAAGATTCATATTTAACACTTCAGTGTTAAATTCTCCACAATAAATTAATGGACTCAAAATATATTTTGAGTGCATCATCTATTGAAAATAAAAAAATAAATCATCACATATATAAATTATCAAATTCATATAAGTTCGTATTTTATTAATGGATGCTGATCCCTAATTACCATAATCAATCCTTAAATCAGTAATTTAAAAGTATATAATCCTTAATAAAAAGTCGGGTCATTACATACTATCCTCCTTAAAAGAAATTTCGTCCCGAAATTTGTACCGCAGAAAACAACTCTGAGTACTTCACTTTCTTGTTAGACCGTAGTCTATTCTTGACCATGATATATTCATAGGTCCCTTACTATCGGTATCGACTTAGTCCTTAGTACCTGAACTTCCCGATCTAAGATAGATTTGGATCTTCCTTCGTGACTCAAATATTGACTAATAACAATGTTGTTCTTATGGATCATATGTTTTGAATCGTAAACATTTTTCTCTAATTGCGACACATGGGATACATTACGCACATTCTCAAAGCTTAGCGCTAACGCCAAACAGTAAGTTATTGGGCCTATCCTTTCTACAATCTCGTATGAGCCTATAAAACGGGGTTTAGGTTTACCCTTCACATTGAGTCCAATGATTTCTCTTGATGGAGAAACTTTTATGGAAATTATCTCTCCACTTTCACATCATAGGTCAATTTGTCATTTGTCAACATATGACTCTGTCAATCATGGCCCCTATTTTATTCACTATCAAATTTTGACGGATGATTTCAATCATCTAGTCATTTCATCCCAACAAAGTGGTGATCTATATTTTCTCACGTGTAACGCCTCATTTGCCAACCTATCGATAGTCGATTGATAACTGGTATTATATCTCTCACAATGAGTGGCAAAAACATGTTCTCAGCTTTCACCCCGGTTTAGCTCAGTCGTCCTTAACATACCTTATTAGTAATTTCTATGTCATTTAAGCGGAACTATAACGACTAATATCTCTAAAGTATTCCTAAAGCAACTTAAACAGTTTGTAAGGAGACCCACCATTTCGAGCATGTAAGCAGTTAGCTTAAAATGCCGTTATAAACTTTTATTCATTCATTGAAGGAATCTCGAGTCATGTGGGCATTGACTACCCCCTTTCGTGACAACCTTTGCTTAAGTCTTAAGGATTCGAAAAATCAATCTCGACAAATCCATTAGTTCGTTAAGGGTTCGGTTTGTCCCAAACACGATTTTAAGCTAGACTTTATGAGCTCAAATACTCAAAGTAACAATATGATATGTTATAAAACCTTCACTTGCTAGCACGCAAGACATATTTCAACAAATGAGGTTACATCTCGTTTCATTCCTCCTAACTAGAATTTTTTTCTAGATCTTAATACATCTTAGTACTTCCTGGTGATAGTATAAGGGTGTCGTGGCTTTATCTTATTCTTAAGTTTATTGTCATGGAGATGCATATCTTCCCTTCAAAGAAGATAGCATTATTTGATTCCTCGTGGTAATTCTTGAAACTTCTTATCCTTATTCTTACTCTTAACTTCTCATCCTTCCTTCGTGCTCCTACCACAATTTTCCTCAAGCTGGGTGGTTTAATCACTTCTATCATCATCTTATCACATCTTAGACGAGGCCTTCCGGCTCACTGTATCATCTACTACATTGGTCTTGTCCATGTGATGGTTAATACCAAAATCATAATCTTTTTCGGGTTCAACCCATCCTCTTTGTCTCATCAGCTACTACAAATTCCTTATCAGGTTTTAGAATTTCTAGCACTACAATTCAAAATCATCAAAACTCTTTATCAATAAACTATCATTTATACTCGACACCAATTGTTCGAGTGTCAGATACCAACATTTATGTGCGTTATTCATAACTCTCACACTCACTCCATTTAGACACATAATCGATATCAAACTCAAATAATAATTTATATCTTAACAATTTATCATGCTCATAGTTCTCGATTAAATCTCGGACTTTGTAATTAAATACTAAATTCCAACTATAATTAATTAACATGCTTCTCTAATTTATTTACCTCATTTAAACTAATAAATCTAATCCATGCTAATTTCTCATACTTAGCCATTTTATATGCATTTCTCATGTAATTCAAAAAGCTCAATAACTTACTAATCATGCTCATCTCATAAATACTCAAATAATTCATATAGTCTTACTAACATAGCATTAACTCATATGCACTGCTAGTTCACTTACATGACTTCACATACTCCACATATCTCAACTTAATAAATCATCGAATAGTTAGAAAATTTGTATTTAATGGAAATAAATTCCAAAAATTTAAATACAAATATTTTTAACTAAACACATTGGCATGCTCAAAATAACTCAATTAAAATCGAGCATCGCTCGTCTCTGGCCTTATGACTCACGGCCTTCATCAAATCTGAACCTTGGTGTTTAAATTAATCTAAGTAAATTATACGTGCAATATTTAATAAATATAAACACATATATAAACTCAAATCATTCAATATGTTCCAGAAAATGCCACTTTCTTGAGCAAAACTCACACCTACTGATTTGGCATAAATTCGTTCACCCAATAGTACTTTTGTACATGGTCCCTAAATGTTCCTTATGTTCATCTTCATTCTTGGAGTCACTAAGACGAACTTATCCAGGTGAAGGTAGAATACTCTATCAATGATGCCCATGAATATATCTGGGCATTTGTTAGCCTGAATGGCACAACTACAAACTTGTAGTGGTCATAACCCGTTCTAAAAGTTGTCTTGGGTGATGACATCCGATCCTCAATCGATCTTGGAAAACACATTTGCACCTTTGAGTTGGTCAAACAATTCATCTACCCTCACTAAAGGATATTTATTCTTGAGTATTAATTTGTTCCACGCTCTATTGTCTGTGCGCCTTTTTAAAGTACCATACTTCTTCATAACATACAAAATATGCGCTCCTGATGGGAATGCACTAGACATGATTAAACTTAGGTCTAGTCGTTTTCTGCAATTGGATCTCTAGGTTCTCCAACTCCCTTGGAGTAATCTTGTTCGATGCTTTTGATACACGTGTCGATCCTGGTACTAGGTCGATGGTAAATTCTACTCATCTATTGGGTGGCAGTCTTGGTAAGTTCTCCGGATAATCATAATGAAATTCACGTATAACTTCTACGTCCTCAACTGTCCTTTCTGTGCTAGCTCATCCGTTTAGGTATACAAGGAAAACTTGGTAATGTTTCTTATTTATCACCTTCATGGCTTGTATGTATGAAATAACTGATATTCTCTCCTTATACTTATCTCTTGAAAACTTAATGCGTCTATTCTTGAAGGTTTGAAGGAGATTTCTCATTTAATGCATAAATCGTAGCATATAATTCTCAGCTAACCAGTCCATTCCTAGGGTTACATCTACGTTCCATATTGGTATAACATCAAGTTATTCGCTACCACCTTAAGTGATCTTACATTCAATTACAGGTTCATATAACTACGCGTTACTACCGTTGTCCCTTCTACGGGTGAAAAGTTTTTTTTTTTTTTTTTTTTGTCTTGACCACTTTGTTCAGTTTGAATTTGTGTCGGTTGATCACCGAGCATAACTACCTTGGCGTCTAGAGTTTTGTTGAGCAATTCAAAGTACGTAAACTCACCGTGGTTGGCGAATGCCATTCTTATCTCATACTTTAGGCCAGGTCGAAACTTCTTCAGCATCTATTCATCGATGTCCACCTATTGTGGGGCATAACGGATATGTCGCAGCAAATCTGGTCATACTTGGTCATAGACATCTTGTTTTGCTTGAGGTTGAACATTTTCGTTTCTTTCCACTTATCGCAGATATAAAAAAAAATATGTAATATGTGTCCGTCTTATAGTCTTACTAAGACAAGTTTGCTAACATTCTTGAGTCATTGCTTTTCTTTTGGCCTCCCACCAAAATCTGTAGATCTAGTCAACTGGAATGCAACATATGAAGTCGTTCTGGTGCGGTACAAAGAAAATCAAAGATTCTCTTCATCGTCTTAATCTAGAGTTTACCCTCAACTGGATTCTTAGTTTCATTGATAAAACAATCTTTACTCGAGAAAAAGTTCATCCATCTTTCGTGATGGTTCATTTCTGTCCCCACCTCGTTTCTAGCTTCTCATCTACCAGACATTCTATTTTTAAAAAAAAAAAACGATCATCAATACATTCCTTTTCTCATATCACATGTGTAACACTTTTTCCATGATTCCATCGTGAAATCAGCATAGACAAAATAACTCAAGTCCTTATTCTCAACCTTACGGTTTGTACTATAAATTGTTAACAAAAGGAGTGGTCGATAATAATCAGAGGAGAAATACTAATCTCAACTAATTTAGACACAACTGAAAGTCAATTAACCATGCTATAGTTTGGGTGACTTACTAAGTCAATATACTAACACTTCTTAGTCGTATACCTCAAAAGAATCTACTAGAACAACTCAAAAGTTGCAAAGGCTCAAATCTCGAATGATATAAAGTGCTGCAGAAAATTTGTTCAAGAGACTCAAATAAATAACCAGAGGGTAGAAAGGAGTAACTACCAAGTCGAACAAAATGACCTAGAGTGAGAACCCATCTGATTTTTTTTTTTTTTTTAAACTGAAGTTGAAATACAGGGGTTTATAAACCCAAAAGACGTCTACTGAGATTTGGATCATGTGGACTGGCCAGGTCCAACATAATCACTTCCCAGTTACACGGGAAACATCATCCCGAATTTGGTAATTCTGGGTCTTCTAAATTCTCATCATACTATACATAACAAAACTTAAGTTCACACCAGCAAGCTAAAAGCTTAAACTCAGGGTCCTATGTTCTAGACTCTTGTTTCGAAAGTTCAATATTTTTCGACTCTCCTCTCATGTTGCGGTGGTGGTGGCGGAGAATTATCCCGCCTATCTTTCACATCACACTCTTGATGACATCTTTGAGGCATTTTTGAAATCACAAAAGGAAAACTCAACTCGACCAACGCTCTAAGCATCCTCAAAACTCAAGTTCAATTTACTAACTCAACTTTAAGGAAACCCTCACGGTCACCTTAACATTCATCTGTAAGGCAATAAGCACTCACGAAATGCTAACAAAAAGACCACTCTGGTCAACCTAATATATCCATCAGTAGAATGCCTCTTTTTAGAGGACTTACATAAAGGGGTTATATAAACCCTACAAAACCATAGTATCTATCGTAATGTCCCTTCTAAACCGACACCATTAATAGTACTATGTCTCGGTCTGGACCTCTTACAGTAATTGCTACCAGTTAACTCATCTAGTTGCTACTTTAGCACACTAGGAACATCCATCTATTTAACATCAGTAGGGTACTATATTCGCATGCTTATCTATCATCATGTCAAAATCTCAAGTACCAGTATCTCCTAAGTAAGTTATATACATCGCAATGTAATTGCAACTAATCAAAAACGAGGGTGTACCGCGCATACTCTCAAGATCATCCTTAGCTCTAGCCTACATCGACTTCTCTTCTCATCCTCATCAACTCTAGCCCTCCTCGGCTACTTCTCATCCTCATTATCGTTTATCATTTTATCATCTTTGGTAACTGATACTTAAGGATCGACTCGATATCTACTACACTCTTCTAGAGTCCCTGGTAGAAAACAAGCATCCGGTCAGTAGATCCGCATAGAAAATCTGGGTATCTGTAACAAATCCCATCTCCTGTGGGTCCAATGCTCAAGACGACATGTCCCATCATATTGAGTGGCTTTCTTCCTTGCTCAATCCTACCACTCGATTGGTAGCACGGGGACTAGGTGCACGATGCCATCCAGTCTAGTAACAACCATAAGGCTTTCATCCTTTCATAGTCTATGAACATGTGTTTGAAAATTTGCTAGGGTATCTCTGTACCACATACTGTACGCCTCGTCCTCGTATCCGATCTTTCCTGAGTTCGATCTCACAACAGTCCACTTTCGTGCAGTGCCAACAGTCCTGGCCAACCTATAAGGAGAACTTAAAGGTGACTCTAGGAACTAACTCTACTTGGCTCCAGCAACAAAAATAAACAAAACATAACTTAGCAAAACTCCTATTAAGTAGTACTGTTATCTTAAAACTCAAGCTCAAAACATCTAAATTCTCATCTCGTCCCGTCTTTACTTAGTAGGGAATCTCTCTAAACAATGATATTAGATCCCTTAATCTAAATCATCGTGACTCAGTAAGACAACTCAACAATTCTCTCTCAAAGCCATCTCCAAAGACTATGGCTCATGATACCTCCTCAAGTACCATTAAGGTTGCGTGAGCAAAACTCGCGTCACAAAATAACTCAACATATCGTACAATATCTCATTGCAGCATGCTAATAACTCATCATTAATCATGCTATTATACTCAAGCTCATAACTCAAACTCATAACTCAAACCAACAAGTACTTAAAGCAATTGTTAATTCTCTCAAGCTTTAGCTCTAAGTTCTCATTTCATCCTTCTACTTAGTAAAAAAAAAAATCTCTCTTAACAATGACATTAGATTCCTTCATCTAAATCATCGTGACTTATCACAACTGCTCAAACAATTCTCATCACAAAACATCTCAAATACATCACATCATAACTCATAATTATGCATCCTCAATCATATAACATCATATGATATAAACGCTCTCATGATTCATCATGTAACATCAACATATGCTCTTACAACATAATAACTCATTATTAATCATGTTGTCATCCTCAAACTCAAACTATGCACCTTTAAAGTGTAACATCATAACTCATCATATAACCTCAACATCATGCTCTTCAAAATTTAACGTCAAATAAACTTTGAAATTTTACATACCTCGTTGAGCCTGGTGTGATGGTGCGCTGAGCTCACGGTTGTTAATAACTATTAGTCTAGCGACTCATTCTAGACTAAACTCAAGACTTCTAATTCAGAGCTTTCCTTCGCTCTGATACCACTTTGTCACAGCCCGCCCTAACTAAGGATAGTTAAGCCGAGTGATCTACGACTAGGGATGGGGTTAAAGAAGAAGGGGAAGAAAAGGGGCGTCATTTATAGCCGTAAAACTTACTCATCTTAATAAAACTCGTCATTTTTATTCATGAATACTCAATTGAAAATAGTCTATGAAAGACAGCATAAAACTTAATTAATATCATTAATCAAGTTATACATCATATGAAACCATTCTCTTAAGACTCAAAGTATGACATAACATACTATAACATCAACAACATCTTGCAGCGGAAAGTAGCTAGACATATGTATGAAGACATATTCTAGACAGGTTAACTATTTATTAACAACCTTGGAGACTCCGCTCATTGCAGCACCATCATCACATCAGCTCAACCTGCACATTTAGAAAACATATGCAGGGCTGAGTACAAAAGCACTCAGTGGGCACGTATGCCTAGGTATAAAAAATACATGCTTCAAAACTGTAAATTGTCATGCCATCATAAACAGTACAGCAAGGGAGTTTTTCGCTAAAAAGGCCCAAGCTTACTAAGTTCATTTGTGATTCTTAAAGTTCGTCTGCAGACTAAGTTCTCTTGTAATCTATCATATCTGGAACTGTGTGCCGGAGAGGTGGCCACCTCTCACGGTCACTTGACCGGCCAACCCGCTAGATGACTCACGGTCACTGGTGTACACTAGCCCTGGCAGGATAGCTATCAACTGCTCAGGACCCGAATTCGATTGCATCATTGGCAAAGCCAAAGCAGATAGATATCATACTAAAATTTATCATTTTATGGCAAGACAACAGTTGTAATATTTTCCAGTTCAAAGATTTGTAACGAAATAACTTGTTCAAAGGTAGCATTAAACTCGTTTGATAGATATATAAAACTGAAATTAACAGTTAAATCATCTCATGCATTCATTCGTATAAGAGGCCTACGACACGCAGGGGATCTCTATATACGTATAGTAAAAGTAATGCCCACCTGATTGCAGTGTTTTGCTACTTAAGACAACGATTCTCTTTCCTTAGCGCGATAGGTTACTCAGACGCTTTTGTTTATTTGAACCTTTGATAACACGAAAACATGTGTTCGAGTGAATAATAGAAAAGATAACAACAAATGCAGTGAATCACTATTCACTCATTTCTCTAACTACCCATATTTCCTTAAACGACTATATCTAACTCATATACAATCGTTCTTCCTTTATCAAAATACTTCATGTACCTTTGAGGATGTAGGAAATTCCATTTTATTCATTTATTTATCTATTATAAATAAAGAATAATTCTATAAACATAAAACGTTTTCCTTTTCCCCATTTAATAATGCCAATCTCCAATATATATACATACACATCAATAGCTCATTTATAAACTAAAAGTGATATTTTATCAACAATAAAACTTTAAAATCCTTAATAGGAATTATTTTGAATCATTTCCATCTCAACAAAACTGTATAGATTCAACTTCAACTAATAAACTGCTTTTACTCCGAACTCGTATGGAGTCGAATTTTATTTCAATAGAAACCTCTTTGAGTCTAGTTTAATTGAAAAAAAAGTGTGTTGAAAAACTCCAAGTAGTTTAAGAGATATAGCGATTTTCCCATCGCCTACCAGATTCGGCAGTTTCTGCCAACTGAAAGTCCAGATCTTTGAAAAATAGCAAACGTTTCCGGAATGACCCCAAATTTTATATGCAGATAGATAACGCATATAAATTTATACCATAAAAATTTGAGAGCTAAATATCAACATATGGTTACTGAAATAGTTAACTTAATCATCTGCCTCACGACAGTTTCAACAGATACGGGCAGTAGACTTCTCAAATTTTAAAAGGGTAGTAAACGAAGTTCAAATAACATGAAACTTTGTACAAATATTCACCACACTCCCATCTATACCCCAGAAATTTCCCATAATATAATAGAAACGGGAATGCATCGAAATAAGGGCGTCAACTTACCCTTGTCCAAGTGAGCACTAATGGAAGTTGTTCGTCGGGGGTTTTCTGGTCGTCGTTCCGCTATGGTGTTTAGCCGCGAAGGTCTACGACTTAGTCTACCTCGTGCGAGGTAGATCAGGCTACACAACGGTGGTTTCTCGATCCTTTTTCGTCGTAAGGATAGTGAGAAACGAAAGCCGTAAGTTGGCCGGTGGCTAAGTCGGGAATTCGACGTTGGCCGCCGAAGGATATTGCGGTCTTTGGTCAGGGAAAAACAGAGAAGGCTTCGGCCTTTCGATTGTTGGATTTGGTAGCCTGAAGATGGAGGAACGAGTACACGTTCTCGGTTCAGAGCCTAGTGGCCGGTCGGCGAAGAAACAGCCCGGCGACACGCAGGGGATCTAAATATCTTTTCTTGCAAATAAAACTCTATGGAATTACAGTTCATATGTTAATACGTGTAAACTTTTCTTTTGGATCATTCACTTGGTGGTTCTCTGATATTGAATAAAAAGGGAATACCTTGAATAGGTGTATGGTATTAGTCTCTGCAGATTTTATATATGGCATAGATTAGAAGCCAATTGTGAAGAAGAATTGAATGAGATGAATAATCTTCACTCTATTACTTTATAAAACTTGCTGCAGAGGTGGGAATGGGTGAGTTGAGATAGTGGAATAGGTTTTAAAGAAGCAAAATTCTATTTGGAGATTGACTTCAGAGGTGAAGAAAATTGTGAAGTAGTAGGTGAAGAAAATTGTGAACGTATTGGTGAAGAAAATTGTGAAGTAGTAGGTGAAGAAAATTGTGAACGTATTGGTGATTGGTTTAATAGAAGAATGAGAGGGATGTGGATGAATGAGAACCATATGTGCTTAATCTCATATAAACACATTAAGATATATAAGCCTAATTCTCATTGAAGCATAAAATTCACTTGAGCTTGCCTCTAACATAAATTAAATTACTCATGGGCTTAAGTAAACAATCAATAAAAGATTCATATTTAACACTTCAGTGTTAAATTCTCCACAATAAATTAATGGACTCAAAATATATTTTGAGTGCATCATCTATTGAAAATAAAAAAAATAAATCATCACATATATAAATTATCAAATTCATATAAGTTCGTATTTTATTAATGGATGCTGATCTCTAATTACCATAATCAATCCTTAAATCAGTAATTTAAAAGTATATAATCCTTAATAAAAAGTCGGGTCATTACAAAACTCTAGAATCTAATTAAAAACTTAGCCAGACATGGTAAAAGAAAACATAAACATAATTAATAAGAAAGCAATCGTAAAAACTGAATTATATAAAAACCCATAGTAAAACCAATGTAACAATCTTGAATCTTCAATCCTTGCAGAAATTCAATCCAAGCTCTAAAAACTAAAAGCAAAGAAAATTAAAAGCTAAAGAACTGAAAAACTAAAGTTGGGAACCCTAGATAGGTCAAAAGAAGACCTATATATAGTCTCAGGGTAAAAAATAGTGTTTGAACTCGAAAACAACTCTAAAAACGTAAAAACTCATAAATACGGACGTAACGGCGACCCACTCGGCGCCGAGTGGGTCGTCGTTTTGTGCCTTCAAAATCACTCAAATCGGCGCTCGCCGAACCTGAAACTCGTAGTGTAAAACAGAAACAGGGATATCGGCGGGCAACTTGACGGTCGCCGAGTTGCTCGCCGAGTTACACCTTCAAAATCACTGATTTTGGCGACCAACTCCAGTGGGTCGCCGAGTTTGGACTGCTGCGCGCGATGTTTTTGTTTCGGCCATATCTTCCTCTTTCGAACTTCGATTTGCAATTCGTTTGCGCTCATGAACTCCTCTCGAGACGAACTACAACTTCTATTTCAGAATATGTTTTCAAATTTGATCTCAAGATTCCTGTAAATTCCATCAAAGTTCGAGAAAGTATCATATTTCACAAGATAAATCAATATAAGCACAAAACAACTATCCAAACACTCAATTTATATAAAATTGATTCACATGAACATTAAAAACCATGGAAATGTGAGTATTATCACCAAGCTCGATCAAATTCAATAAAACAAAACCTCGAATTGAGCTCAAACACCTAAATATTTAAACGAGCTAAGCTCGAACTTACTAATATTTAACTTGTATACAACCTTATATCCTATATATGACTAGCAATAAATGCATCATAACATTAATTATAACAAATTATATTTTTAAATTTAAATGAATTCAAATAATTAATGAATATTATTATACAATTTTTAAATTAAAATAAGTAATAAAATTATTTTTTTAATCTATACTATATTAAAATGTCAATATTTTAATTTAAAATCAATTTCAAATTATTTCGAAATTGAAAAAAAAATTGAAAGTTTATTTATAAACTATATTTTTTATCTTTATTTTCCCTTTTTATCCTCTTGTTTTTTTGTTTTATTTCTTTCTAAAATTATGAAATTCGACAAATTATAAAATATTTAATACGCATATCAAACTAAAGATCACGATAATAACTTTAATTTGATATATTTTATGTAAATATTTGATTTAAAATGTAAAAATTGTATTTATTTAAAGATTAAAATATTTAAAAATTCTCTCTCCTTTCATTTTATTTTGAATAAATCTATTTTTTCAATTCTGTTCTATTTTTATTTTTAATTACTTTTTTGTCTTTTCATAATATCAATTTTTATTATTGTGAATTCTTCTTTATTTTTTAATGTTTTCAATATTCATCTTCAATATATTTAATTGAAATTAATTTTTTATTATATTTATAAATATAATAATTAAATTGATATCAATTATATATAAATATCCCTAAAAAGGGTCAAAATTTAAAATACCCACCTTCATAACTTATCTATCAAAAATACCCACTTTCACAAAACACATATCAACCATATCCAACTCATAATTAATGACAAAACTACCCATCAACAAATCCTCTACATATTCATTATCATATCATTCCATGTTCAAATTAAAACTAGTCTAAATAGACATTATCAGGCCCAACATGCTTCCGTAACACTTCGAAATAAATCTTAAATTTAAACCAACATTATACCTTTATCGACTGGTCTTCTTCAGGAGTCGGTCTTGTTGCGTTTTACGGCTCGTCTGCCCACCCGGCACGCACCAACCACACACTCGCAAGAGATGGTTGCAACCCTTCTCCTTCACTAAGTGTCGACTCAATGCTTTGTTGGAAAAAATAAAGAAAATATTTTTACTCAACCGGAATAGTTGGACAAAAACTAAGTGTTTATAGAGGAATTATATAATAATTAATTTATTTCATAAAATACTCCCCAAGGGAGGAGACTAACTTGTTTAGCTACTCATAGTAGCTAATACTTGTGTACATAAAAATAAAAAGGAAACTAAAACTAAAACGAAAAACTTTGAAAACAAGAATTTAAAATTACAAAGATAATTTTTCTAGAGAGAGGAAGTGGTGTGTGAAAACGTGTTCTGATTTTTCGATGATCTTCTTCTCTCCAGAGCTTGGGTTTATATAGAGGTTTGGACCCCTCTATTATTGCTCGGTAGTTGGCCTTGGATTCCTTCCTCGTGACCAGCTTGCTTGGATGGTGATAGCCACCTTCTTTTGTCGGCCATTATTGCCGACACTAGTTAGTGCCTTCACATGGATGGAGTTGAACCTTCCTTTATCTTTTGGTGAGGTCCAGCAACTTTTCCACCATCCTTTGTCTTCTTCTGATGAGTGGAGTTCCTGTAGAATTACCCACTTTGGTTAGTGGGTAGTTGGCCTGCATTATCGTCCGCCCACTTTCGTCGTTTTTCTTTTAGTGGGTGGTCCTCCTGTCTTGAGTCACATGACTCCCTTTTCTTTGTCGGGCCCCTTCCTTTTTTGGTGCCCGTGGTGCTCGTCCACGTGGAGTCTTGTGCTCCTCGTACTCGTCTGACCGGAATTTCTTCTTGTTAGGCTTTGGGAAGAAGCCTTTGCCGAATTCCGGTTCTTTTTGCGTTGGACACTCTGTGCAGATGTGATCTGTCCAATGGCCTAAATGAGCCATGTTACAGAATTTGTGATGGGTTTCTTTGCTTCCCGCCACCTTGTTTCGCCAGAGTGTCTGCCTCTTTTCTTCAAAGGCCTTCTCTGCGAAGCTTGTAGTTTTTCCTGTCATAGAATTTAACAGGAAAGATCCGAGTCCTGCATTCTGAGAGAACTTGAACTGGTACTTTACTTTGTCCATCTCTGTGAGACAGACCCATAGTCCCCATGCACGTCTCGTGGAGATTTGATCCTCCGTGAATGTTGTGACAATGGAAACTTCATGATTGGGTGCCTTAATTCGGTTTAAGGCCTCCGTGTCGGGTCTCTGAAGCTTAATAAAATGAAAAGCTTCATGATTCCCTTTTCCTGCTGGTTCTGGAGCTGCGCTGAGGAAGTATAGCTCCAGGACATCTCCCCGGTTAAGGGACTGGTTGTTCGCCCAAGCATCATAGACTGTCTCTTGGATCCACCTGGGTAGACCCTTGATTTCGCTAAATGTTGGCGAAGTAGTATAAACTGAGGCTAATGCCCCGAATTCATACCACTCTTTGACCTCCTGAGGATTGGCTCCGGTGGTCATCCATATGCGAGGATATTTTCCCGCAACATCAACCCGGCAATAGCTCGGATTGAGTCCTTTTCTGGTATTGAGTTTTTCCCATCTGGACTGGTACATCTGCCAAACAGGAGAAATATCAATAATATTAGTATCAATCTTAGATTTTCCCGTCAGTGGCCTAAGACTGATCTCTCCCTCTTTTACCCCAGAGGTGGAGGGTTGACATGTTGGTTCGGGCGGTGAAGCCTTAGCAACATCTTTTTCTCGAGGATCCGGTTTTAACACCTTAGCCTCAGAACTTGTACTAGGGGTATTGGAATCCCCTGCTACAGGTAATCCGGCCTGTACGGTAATGCCTGCTTCGATCATGGGAGCCATGATCCCGCGCAGGAGCGGCTTGTGGGTTGCATCATTAAGATTTAACATCTTTTTGATACATTCTCGTATGCGGTTGGTTACTTTGGATTCACCATCCGTTTGTATCCTTCCCGCTTGTTTGGCATGGAGTAAGCACTCTTGCCATTCTTGTTGTAGCATCTCCAGGTTGTCCAGGAGCTGCCTCTGGTACTCCATGATAGAGTCAACCTCAGTTGGCTCCATCTCTTGTTAGGAAATCTGCAAGAACATTTTGATCAGATTTCAAGATGACAATATCATAATCATAATATTGGCATTCTGCTTGCCATCGAAGTAATCTAGCCTTTTCAGGTTTAGATTCTATCTTTTTTGTTAAGAAAGCTTTAACATGCGTGTTATCTACTTTCAAAACGAATTTCTTAGCAAGTAAGAAGAGCGGCCATTTTTTGAACGCCTTTCTGACTGCATAAAATTCTTTCTCGTTTATGTGCCATCGCACAGCCTCGTTGTCGGAGAAGAGTCCGCTGCAGTATCTACAAGGTTCTTCTCCAAATGGAGTGATCTTTGTGAGCACAGCTGCCCACCAGGAATCACTCGCGTCGGTGTAGAGGACCAAGTCATCCTCGTCTTGTGGTATTGAAAGCTTCGGGAGATTTTTGCAAATCTCTTTCAACTTCTTCATACCCTCCCGATGTTCCTCCTTCCATATGAATGGAACATCTTTCTTCAGTAGTGGACTGAAAACCTTTCTGTGTTCTGCAAGGTTTTTGATAAACATCCCTGCAAAATTGACCACTCCGAGAAAGCTTTGGAGCTGCTTTTTCTCCTTGAGATCCTCCGGAAATCCCTGGACTTTTTCCACAATATGATCTTGTAGAATTATCCCAGATTCATCGATCTCAATCCCCAGAAACTCCATCTTCTGGGTGGCTATGACTGTCTTCTTTTCAGACAGTACTAGTCCTTCTTGTTGACAAACATCCGCAAAGATCTCCAGATGCCTGACATGTTCATGAATGTTTTTTGATGCAATGAGAATGTCATCAATATAAACAAACATAAACGAAGAATAATCTTTGAAAAGATTATCCATCTTCCTTTGGAATATCTGAGGCGCGTTGGCTAACCCCATTGGCATGACATTCCAGACATAATGTCCTTGTGGAGTTGAGAAGGCTGTGAACTTCTTACTCCTTTCTTCCATGCGAATCTGGTAAAATCCCGACTTGCAATCGAACTTTGAGAATACCCTTGCACTTCGGATGCAGTTAATGAGGTGTTCTCTGCTTGGGATGAAATATCCGTCAAACTCAAGAATGTCATTAATTGTAATTAATGACCAGTCTTGGTTTTCCTCGCTTGATCTCCCCATGATTTCTCACCAGAAATCCAGGACTGCTGTAAGGCGACTTCCCTGGTTCGATCAGCTTCAAATCAAGGTGTTCCTTGATTATACTCCTCATATCCTGTTGATCTTGAGTGTTCATCAGGATAGGTCTGAACCTTACAAACTCATGCTCCTTTCCAGTTTTAACTTTCAAGGTTGCTCTGAGCTGGTTCTTGTCCCACCATGCCAAAGGATCCTCATGGTAACACTTCTGAATCCTCCTTTTGACGTCGGCAATGGACACCTGTTCTTCTTCCTTGATATCTTGGTGTGATATCAGGGAGACTTTGAGGATTTGAATTTCTTCCTCGGAGAGATCTGGGAATCCCTCAGTTCTGCATTTGAGCAAAACTTCTCCGAATCTCCTTTGATCCTTCATTTGGGGTCTCCGGAGTCTGCCATCATCACCACGCTTGCTGCGGAATTTGATTGGCATCGAGCGATGAAAAGCTCCATTGAGCCTTTGCACAATGATTTTGTGATCACAATTAGTTGTGAACACTAGCCTCCTGGCTTCATTGTCTTGTATGTACCGCTTGAAGCTTTGCAGAAAATTATTTCCGAATAATATATCTGCTCCGGTATCATGGAAATAAATTGGTGGAGTTTTGACCTTGTACCAAGGTGTTTGTCCTGCTCCGCCGATCAATATTTCCGTTTGTTTTACTCCCTTTGATAAGAGCAAAACCTTTTTGGAGAAATCCCTTCCTGCAATTCGAGGTAGATCTTCTTCCACTTCTGCTGGAAAGACTCCTCGTTTTGCTGTACAGATTCCTGCTCCTGAATCCACATAAGCAGCAAAATATTCTGCTTTGAATTTCTCATATAACATCCCTACAGAGATGTATATTGAGAATGGACTTGTCATTGGATCATCACTCTTTGCCGTCCAATTGTGATCTCCATTCCTCCTGATTTCCATGACCATGGTTTATATTTGTCAAGGAAATCTCGTCCTAAGATCAGGACGTCCGCTTCTTGTCCGGCTTGGCCTTCGGTCTGAATTTCAAAACCTCCAACCTCCAGAGTTCCGATGTATCGGTTGTCTCCTGGATTTGCCAAATAATACAACGAACTACAAGGAAACTTGTTCTCCCTGTTTGTTGTATCAAATCTTGTGGAAACTTGTCTCCATCCTTCGGGACATTTGAGCTTGATTCTCATGTCCGGAACTGGTGTTTCCTGGATCGCCCTTCTCTCATACGAATGAGAGAAGCTTCTTGTTATATGCCCTGAAGATAGCCTATTTCCTTGGAATGATAACCTTGGTGCCCCCAATCTGAGACTCTGGGTATGGCTGAGCACCTACTTGTCTCCAATATCGATGTCGATTTCTCCGATCTGAGGAATCTCCACTCGGTTTGGATTGACTGTCTTGGCTACCTCCTTGAATATTTCTGGTATTTCAATAAATTCTTTTCCCAGAAATAACTCCGTATGATGGGAATTTGATAAGGCATACGAGACTTGATAAGTCAGTGAGTATGGCATATTTCCTCCCGTCATAAGTTCCTTCTTCTTGTAGTCCTGATAGAGAGTCAGGGCTCGACTGAAGGATGAATCCTGCAGATTATAAGCGATTTTTGGGTAGAATTCGGTTATAATCCTCTTGGCATAGAGGTTGCCCGAGAATGCTCCAAGAACTGATGCTCTAGCATCTCTGATCCTTTTGTCGCAAAGTGCGACGTCAATTGGTTGGTCTGTCCCTGGGGAGAGGGACGATTTGATTACCAACTGAATTGCTCCAATATGAATCCATTTCATCGTGCTTGCGACTTCTGGCTTCATTTTCTTAAGATCCTGCATAATATCTTCGGCAGGCACCAGCTGGATCTCCACCTGATTACTTGTAATCTCAATTGGAAGCGCCATTTCTCGGTTTGTAACACCAAAATAGACATGATGCTTCCTCTTTGATGGAATCAAGCTATTTAAAACTCGATTCAATCTCCCATTGGAAAACCCTTGGTATGTTTGTACCTCTCCGGTTTCCCTATTGAGTTTCTTCACGAGCTTTTTCACCACTTCTTCCTGTGGAATCAGAAAATGGCTAGTGAATCCATTCTGATCTTCCTTCTGGATGTGGTGGACCCCGTGTTCTTCTTTAGTCTGACTCGTCTCCGGTTGATCCATCGGTCATCTCCGAATCTTCAGAACTAAAGACTTCTTCTTGCTCATATATGCTCTCATCAGAGGATATATCTTCAAACTGATACACGGGTATCAGATTCTGATAAAAGATAGCATCTTCGATATCCTGTGTGGATTCGAATCTTTTTATCCCTTTCTTCTCGTTGTCGGGGCAATTGGTAGAGATATGCCCCTTTGCACCGCACGACCAGCAGTTGCAATCCTTGAAACTTTCATTTGCTTTGGCCTGAGTACGCCTGAAAGTTTTCCTCGCCGGGATTCTCTTTTGATTTGAGAATCGGTTTCTTGATGGTCTGCTCCGTTGGCCTGATTTGTAGGAGCGTGCCTTCTGCCTGGTCCACATAGTTCTTGGCTTCCAAGAACTTCTTCTGGACTTTCTTTCATAGGGTTGGTACCTATGTTTCTTTCGGCTCTTCCTTTGATACAGCAGTTCAGCACCAATCTCTGTTGGAAGATCAATGTTGTCGCATATCAATGGGGATTTCTTATTGAGTCTCCTCAATCTCTTGAGATTCCTCTGGTCCGCTGCCTTCTGGCACCATTCGGACAGCTTCTTGTGAACATAAGACATCCTCCTTGAAGCGCTATCAAGTGGATATCC
Source organism: Salvia miltiorrhiza (assembly GCF_028751815.1). Lineage (NCBI taxonomy): Eukaryota > Viridiplantae > Streptophyta > Magnoliopsida > Lamiales > Lamiaceae > Salvia > Salvia miltiorrhiza. The sequence goes on along the minus strand of NC_080388.1, from coordinate 43,166,502 downwards.
TCCTGGTGATACATACTCATTGATGAGCATCTCTATCCATGGACTTGGAAACTTTGGGAAAAAGAGGTCCATGGCCTTCTGTTCTTCAACCACCCCCATATGGACATATAGGGTGTACAGTCGCAGAAATTCATCGAGAGCTTTTGGCTCCAACACCATCAATCTTAGATTGTAAAGTGCCTGTTGATATTTCTTGCGCTTCTCCTCTGCAGATCCTTCGAAAAAACCCATTCCCAAGAAATGGATTTTTATCTGTTTAGTAGTTACATCAATGATTTCATAAATTGACGTGCTACTGAACATCTCTTCCCTTGCTGGGACATCAATTTTATCCCAGTATTGTTTTGCCATGCCTGCTAAGCTAGCTTCGAAGATTCTGGCAAATTCTTTTTTGTCGTAATCTATTGTGGCAATCACGACCTTTAATGATGAAGCCCATTCGTCGATGAGACCCTCCCATTCTTTGAAACTGGCTTCGTCGAGGTTGAGGATCAATCCATATGGATGGATTGGTTCTAAGGTGACCTTTCCTACGGGAGTTTCCCGCATCTGAGGCCTCCGTCGTTTGGTTCGTTGGAACTGGCTTGTTTCTTCTTGAGCCGGTCCCTTCTTTGACGGTTCTCCTTCTTGAGGCTCGATTTTGGGCACCTCATCTCCTTGGTTCATCTTTAGATCAACCATATTGAGGTTAGCAAAAGATTCTGCTAACTCCTGTAGATCTTCTAATCCGATTCTGTCAAGGCTATTCATGATATTTGCCTTTCATGATTCGGATTATGTCCTTCGGCTGCAACTCCTTGGGTGCTGCATCAAATAGAGGTAGATACGTTGGGTCTTTGGACCATTGATTCCGAATTTTTCCGGAACATGGTTTTCGCCTTTCGATCTCCTCCACCCTTTTCTGGATATCACGCAAGAGGATTAGTATTTCCTCTTGTTTGAGTGATATTTTGCTCATCTCCATCGGTAGCTCATACAGCTTGTTGCCGTAATACTCCACCGTCTTTTGAATCTCCCGCAGGTTGACATTCTCGGAAGAATCTGGCTCGATCTTGTGGTAGCTTGGATAAGCTACACCCGCCTTGTTTTTTGGTTCCATCAATCGTGTGACTGATGGGCCTCGTCTCTGTTTCGTTCTATCGCCGTTCTGGTTGCGGCGAATCTCATGAGGTTCTCATGATAGAATTGAATACTCGCGATAATCTCGCGAATAAGCTCGATCTCTCCTCCTCATCGTAGGTTGGTAACGAGGGCTCGATTGTTCCATGTGAGATCGCCTATTAGGCGACTGGTTTCTTCCTCCAAATGTTGGAGAGAATTCCTGTATCGTACACATCTCGGACACTCGTCCGGATCCATAATTTTCATTGGAGTCTCCTCCCACATAGGTTAATTATAAAATAAATTAAAAATTACATAATTCCTCTATAAAAACCCGCTCTGATACCATTTTGAGAAGCGCGAGATCAATTTGAACAAAGATTCATTAAATTGGTTTTTGCTTAAAAGTACGTGGCATTGTCTCACAGTCCAGACCCAGATTACAGAGTAACCTATCGGGCACGAGGAAAGTTTCCAGCCGATATACCATTTAAGCCCAATTTTAATTTAAGAGAGGTTTAAGTATAAGGGTAGGAATGGTATTTCACTATGAAGTGGGTATTTTTCATAGATGTTTTATATAGGTGGGTAGATTTGATAGATGTATTATAAAAGTGGGTATTAAAAACCATTTGCCCATATAAAAATATAAAATCTTTTCTCGTGCATTGCACGTGTTACTTAAATTTAAAATAGGTTGATGAACTTGAGTACAGAATTATACTACTCCCTCTGTCCCGGCTTTTGGTATCCAGTTGAGAACGGCACGGGTTTTAATAAAGTGATTGATGTGTTGTGAGTGGAATAAGGGTCTCACATTTTATATGAGAGTTAAAATAATTAAAGTGGAGTAAGGGTCCCACCAACTTTTACCAAAAATAGAAATGGATACTAAAATATGGGACGGCCAAAAAAGGAAAATTGGATACTAAAAGCTGGGACGTACTAATTTTATTATATTAAATTATAATTATAATCATGCTATTCGACATTATCGATTCTCTTGTCGTTACACATTAGTGTAATCGCGCTCTCTCTATCCGTCGTGTTCGAAGCGAAGGGCGATCCAATCGCGATCTCTGGCGCTGCCGAAATATTCTCCGCCGAAAATGGTATTACTCTCTTTCTTTCTCTCTCTCTCTCTCTCTCTCTCTGCAGATACACAGTCAAAACCACTTATCCTTCTCTGCCGCCTAGAGCTACAGAGATTGCGGCTTTAGCCAGCTTAAGCTACTGATCTGCTCAGAGAAAATCTGATATTTCAGATTCACCATTCTTTGAACACTAGTAGATTGATTTAATTATTTCTCGTGCTTATAGATCTTACGTGAAGTGATGCCGATAAGGACAACGATTAATCTTGATTGAATTTCGAAACCACGATAATCTGTCTGTGATTGTGAAATTATTGAGAATCATTTGGTGCTTTGAGACACATTTGCCAGAAATTCATTGAATATGTGCTAGAGACTATGAGTAGTTTATCGGTCGATCTATTTGAAACGTTGAGGGTGCTATCTGATCTGAATAACCTGCTTTACAATGCGTTTTTCATGCTAAGATTCACGATTTATAACTGAAAAAATTGAGACTTTAACATGATTAGTTGATAAACTGGTGTTTATGTTGTCAATGAACAAACTTGCCCCTTTTTCCTATTATGGTGTATAAAACAAGGCAATTTGTGAGAATTGTTTTGCGTGGATTATGTTTTATAGTTCCTACATTCTTCACATATAATTGAAATAAATATGCAGAGTCTTGATTCTGCTCTGTTTTTATTTACATATGTTTCGTGTTATCAGGATTTCTGCCCTTCTGTGAAGAACATTATCCTTCTTGATTCAGAAGGGAAACGTATTGCAGCCAAGTACTACTCAGATGATTGGCCTACCAATGCTGCCAAGGAAGCTTTTGAGAAGACCATCTTTACCAAGACCCAGAAAACAAATGCTCGGACTGAAGGTGCTTTACGACATTATATGTTAATGAAACCATAGGGTACTATCCTACTAGTAAATATTTTTCAAACTATTTCAGTGGTGACTCTTAAGTTATGTTACTCATTACATAGGCTTCTGTTTGTGTAAATATGGAGAGGGAGTAGAATGTCGCGACTATGAATGTAAAAGACTTCCACCCCTGTGTAAAACCTGGCAGCTACTTTAGAAATTACATAATCTGTCTAGTAATGCATGCTTGATCAGTTGGAATCACATTCTGCAGACTGTCTTTCTGAACAGAAACACTTTGATATTCTCAAGGTCTAATGGTGCCCTTATTTGTCATTCAATATGTCAGAAGTCTTATCTATTTTAGTTTGCTTCATGAGCTTTCTAGTGTATTTTCTGTCTCTCACTCACAACCACCCTGCCTAACCTCTTATTACCTAATTACAGCGGAAATAACTATGTTCGATAGCAATATCATCATCTACAAGTTTGTTCAAGATCTCCACTTCTTTGTTACTGGGGGTGAAGAAGAGAATGAACTGATTTTAGCCACTGTTCTTCAGGGATTCTTTGATGCAGTTGATATCCTGCTCAGGTACACCACAAAATCTGATCATATTTGCATATACAGACATTGGCTTCTCTCCGTGCTTTAAAGATGCTTTGTTCATTTTCTGGCTGCCTGCCTCAGGGGCAATGTGGAGAAGAGGGAAGCGCTCGAGAATTTGGATCTCATCCTTCTATGCCTTGATGAAATCGTTGATGGCGGGTAAGCTTCTCTTTTTTCTTTTCTTTCTTTTCTTTCTTTTTCTTTTGCATGCCTACTAGTTAAAGATGGAAATTCAAATGGCTATTGTCTTATATGATGTATCTTTGGAAACCTAAAAATTTATATTTAGAAAACATCCTATAGTATTAATAAGCACGCATTCTTGCAGCTATTACTATAAGCCCTTAGTAGATGATTAATTAGAAATAGCCTAGATGTATTTGTCCTATGAATTTCTCCAACCCCTGACATGCATAGCGAATACACCATCATGTAGTCATGTTATAAAGTTACCGAACATGAAAGTGTGTAAAACAACTGAATATTTACTATTGTCAACACATTGCAGCAGAGCATGAAACCTCAATGCCTGAAAAAATGTTTTGTCCATTATCTATATTTACAACGCCTTTCACCTTTGATGGGTACAGAATTATTCTTGAAACTGATGCAAACAGCATCGCTGGTAAAGTTGCAAGTCACAGTATTGATTCTGGAGCACCTCTCTCCGAGCAGGTTTGATGGCTTCTTTCCCTGTTCCCAAATTTTATGAATCTAAATAACCTATTAGTGGTAACCAATCTTCACCTTTCTACAGACGATAAGCCAAGCTCTAGCGACTGCTCGTGAACAACTTACTAGGTCTTTTCTGAAGTGATGATATCGCAGAGGAAAAAATATATACGAAAATCGGTACCATCTCTATCATCTTGCTGAGTACATTGTGCTTTATATCTCTAGTGACAAACTTGACAACATTGTTAATCCAGCTTTTGGCACATTCATGTGCATGGTGTACCTTCACTTTTCTTGTTTCAGAAGTGCTGGCTGCAAGTGGATGTCGGGATGATTTTTCAAGAAAAATAATGATTGTTTGCTAACAAAGTACGATGTTTTTTTTTTCAAGTAGGGGTGAGTATTTAGTTATTCTATTTCTGGTCGGTTTTTACAAGAAAGACTATCACCACGAGATTGAAATAACTAAATTGCCTCAAAATCCGGCTCAACTGAAACTAACCGATGATTATTTCGGTTTTCTTTTCCACTTGTAATACGAATAAAAGTGGTTTTTATGAATGATAGTATTATTTTTTACTTGACATTATATATTAACTCTAATTCGGTCTGTTCGGTTGAAAAAAATCATTACAGTGAACTGATGGACAAGTGATAAGAGTAGATTATAGAACAATCAAATTATACTAAGGAGAAAAATTAGTGTGTTAAAACTACATTTGCTTTCCATTTGATAAGAGTAGATATCCATGATTTTGTATCAAATTTTCTATTCCCAGTCGAATTATCATACGCCAAATGAAGGCAACGAATTTGATCCGCCATAGAAGAAAAACAAATAAATAAAAACAAGGGTTAATTGCATATAAATTATTGAACTTTCAACAAATTCTCATTTTGCACATCAACTTTAAAATCTTTATTAAAATTACTTAACTATTAATTTATTCTCATTTTGCATATTTGCCCATTTTTCATCGTGGTGACATGGCATAAATATACTCGTTTGACATGAATATGCTTGTGTAGCATAAATATGATCGTATGAAAAAATAGAATTGACATTGTAATGTGTAGTTGGATGAAAACGACGTCATTTTAGACCCAAAGTTTGGCCGGAAAATAAACAAATATGCAAAATGAGAATAAATTAATAGTTGAGTACTTTTAATAAATATTTTATAGTTCATGTGCAAAATGAGAATTTGTTGAAAGTTCAGTAATTTATACATAATTAACCCTAAAAACAATGGGTGTACATGCCAAATATTAATCAATTATAACCAATTTTTTATTTGTAATATTTCAGTTATAAACTTAATTTTTTATTTGTAACAAAACAAACACGCGTGGAAATTTCCGACAGCTAAAAGATATTGCATGATTTTTTCAGGATGTAATAGATGTTTTCCTGATCCTCTCAAAAAAAAAATAGATGTTTCCTGATCTTCTAAAAGTTTTGGGCATGGTACAAATAGAAAATATCATGTCACAGCAATTTATAAACCATATCTAAAGTTAAAATCAGGTCAAGATCAATAAATCTTTTGTCAAATCCCTCAAAAGAAACAATCAGAAGTGCCAAGCTTCAAAAAACAAATGGTAATATTTCAACACCTAATTGCCTAAAGCGTACTAGTTTTAGCCAATTAAACATTTGCATTTTCTCATTAAAGGAAAAAAAAAATTTGAAACCTCGTATATAAATGTTTATTACTCTCTCCATCCCTCAAAATTTAGTTTTAAAAAGTTGTAATTACAAAGTTAATGGCGGATCATGTATAAAAATAAAAAAAATAAGGAAACTAGGCAAAAAAATTTTGGGGACACCTCGAAAAGAAAATAAGGAGTACTTTCTATCATAATTTTCAAACTGAAACCTTAACAATAAACTATCTCAAATTAATTACCTGCACTGAAAATTAAAAAAGACGTGACAGTAAACCAAAACTTAATTCCTATTGTACAACGAAATGATACAGTGATTCAATTGAAAAGCAAGAGAAAAAACGTGATTAGACAATCGACATTTAACTTAAGCAGCTCTCTCTAAAGAAAAGTGAATCTAAATCAAGTGAAAGTGGAAGAGAAAAACACATCTCCACCAACACAACAGTTAGCAGCCATATCTCTCTCTAAGTTACATCGACTGACGAGCACGCGATGCAACCTTCGAGGCACGTGCACAGGCACAGCCCATCATCTCAAATGAAAATCATACCATGCCAGAACGTCTTGAGAGGGTTGCTTCACACTTGTTGCAGAAGCACGAGAGCTAATTAGTAACCATTGGGCCACATCTGGGACTGCTTAGGCTGTCCTTGAGGGGCACCAAGCGCGCCATCTCTCGGGTTTTGTTGCTGGTCGAGGGAGATCCCGGCCTGCGAATGGTAGAAATTTGGGTAACCCGGGGCCCCATAATTCTGCGTCTGCTGCTGAGCTTGCCTGAAACCACCGGGCTGCTGGTTTTGTCCCTGGTAATTGTAATACGCATTGGATGGAACAGCTTGCACCGTTCTTGAACCTTGCCCGTGAAGCCACATAGCTTGGTTCTCGTTCTGAGAGAATGCCAGAAGTTATTATGCAAGACTTCTATCAAGACACAGAAATTAACTGGAATCAATTCAAGCACAAATAAAACAAGAAGCATTACCTGCTGCTGCTGCTGTTGTTGCTGCTGAAGCGCAAGCAGGTGACTATTTTCCTTGTACTGAGCCAAAACATCATCATAGTTTATAGCTGATCCAGATGGGGCAGCAGGAGCATTCATCTGATAATTTCCGGGAACTGTGGCAGTATTTCCAAGACCACCGTATCCAGAAGGGACAGCAGCAGACTGAGGCAAACTACTGACTGCAACACTGCTTTTATACTGAGGAAGTAAAGCAGCCAGGGACTGATGGTACGTGCTGTTACCAGCAAATGATTGCTGAAAAGCAGAAGGCATGTAAGTGTAGCTCTGAGGCATGTAGGGGTAGCTAATCATGTTGGTAAACGGTCCCAGAGGAAGTGTTGGCTGAGAATATGGATGTACAGCAATATGCTGCTGAGGCAGAGGAGGTCCAGTCGCTACACTCGTTCCTGAATGCGACTGTGGAGTAGGCTGTGATGATGAATTAGCAGTCTTCAAAGCCTGAAGCACCCCAGAAGCATAGTCAGCTATCAGACCACGAACTATGTGAAATATGGTATTACTTCATGATGAGAGTCAATTTTGTACAATTTGATTCCATTGAGATGTTTAAGAGACTGGATTCTTATATCAACATCCCAAAAATTGGTGGATAAAAATGAAAAAATCCACATATGGTGGGTCGAGAAAATATTTATAGTTGTACAAATATATTTATAGGTAGAGATTGCTGAAACACCGACAGAAGAAAACATTAATATAAGAGAAACATAATATATACAACAATAGAGAATTGAAGTTAAATTAATAGTTTAGATGGGTACCTCAGACATAGAGATTGATGAAACACCGACAGAAGAAACAGAGTTCCCATATTTTGCAGACATCGAATGCGAGACGGGAAACTGTGAGTATTGAAGATCAGATTCTCTAGCAGAGTGAACATTTCCAGTCAACAATGTGCTTGGCAGCGAATTTGGGTATGACTGCTGCTAATTATAATCAGAGAGCAAGAAATAAGTAAAAGTCAAAGGCCTTAAATAATTCAAATTCACAGATGCATTAACACATTATAAGTTCAACAAACAGAGGACATAATCAGCAAATTTACTAAGACAAAGTTGAAACAAAAGGTGAAGTGTACACTCACCAAAGAAACATGAGATCAAATAAAAGTTGGGAATAAAGCACCACCAAAAAACATCCATTATCAAGCTAGAGTGGAGATCATGGAGTAACTCTTCAAAGATCATCACCAGCATAGTTACTAATGTTTTATTATTATTGCATTCGCTGCTATCCAAATAAGGTGGGAAGTAAATTGGCTATTATTTGAGCCACATCCCCCTCTCCCCACTTCTTCCCAACATATGGCTGTGTGCGTGCGCATAAAGATAAAAACGATTATAGAACATCATGAAAAAACAACCAACGGAAATACATATCCTGTATCCCACCCACAGATAATCTTCTACACTTTCCATTTCCGGTCACATAGAAAGATACCAATTTTTTGAACTAGAACAGGTGAGAAGCAGATTCAAAGCTGCTACAAAACTATCCACTCCAGGAAAGAACAGATCATATACTCAACTGTTTCCACTTCCAGCAAAACCACATAAATCAAATAATATTCTTAACACTAAAGCAAGGGAATAAATATCTTACCATAACATTAGAAAATTGAGCAAGATTGTGCATCTGGGAACTTGTCTCATTAAAAGCAGCATTCAGTCTTTGAGCATCATCTAAGGCATAACCAGGATTGGCAGATGGAAAAGAATATTGATTTCCATGAGCCACTTCAGTACTCTCAGGCTTCAACTCTTCTGGCTGTGAAGCAGAAGGTGCATCATATGTCCCTGCAATGGCACCATTCGAACCATTGATATGGAACCTATCGGATGTATCCCTAAGAGAATCATCAGTATAATACTCTGACTGTCTGCAGCAAAGGAACAAGAAATCTTCAGAATTTTGAAGAAGATAAGCAATATAAGATCTGGAAATTACTAATACTCTTACCTAGTATCCGCATGCCCAGCTGATGAAGTATCAGCCTCATTATGTCCCTCATCCAAGTTACTTTTTACAGGCGCAGATGTCAAACCTCCAGAAGGATATGAAGCATTCATGCTAGATCCAAAACTACCAAAGCTCAAGTGTGAACAGTCTGCTGCTTGAACTTGCAAATGATCAGGAATTACCACCGAAGGAGTATTTTCTTCAGATTGAAACCCTGTATCATCCTTTTCTACAGTTAGCTGTTCAAAATTTCGGGTGACTGATGCCACTGAAGCACCAACTTCTTCACCTGCAAACCATAGCAATCTTGACACTAAGGTCGCCAACAACATAAATATAAAACTAAGATTGTTTCAACCACACAGATGTATGACAAGGTTGAATGTCGTGCAGGAGCCTACATTCTCAAACATACATCTTCTCAGAAGCTACAGATATGAAATGACCGAAGAGAACAAGTAGTGATTACCATAACTGACGCTCTAAAGTATTTTCTGTTTGAATTTATGTGTTCATAACTAATAGATATACCGATATCCATGTCAAGTAGAATCAGATGTTAGTGCCACAAGATAAGTAGCCAATTAAGCATTAGAAAGTTTAAGGTGGTTTTACACTTAAGTTCAATAAAAGTGAAATAAAAAGAAGAATTATACCTTCATGAAGCTCGTACTCAGGAGCCTCAGACTGGTACGAAGCCATATTTTGATACAACTCATTCTCAAATAGTGATGAACCTCTTGAATCATTCTCCGGAATCTTCTTATTGGGTACAGAAACAGAACCCAAATCATTTCCACCAGAGTTTCCATTATTATCATCTTCTCTTTCTTGAACCTCTTCTTCCTCATAATGGTGATCGATTCCATCAGATACACCAGACTCCTCTGGATACAGCTCAGCTTCAACTGTATATTCTGGGACAGGTAACACATGTGTAGAAACTGGCTTCTCTACAGGCCACTCATCAGTGCTGGGAGCATGCTGAACTGAAGAAAATTCTGATTGATTAGCTTTAGAAGCATGATCTGAAGCAGATCTTAGATGAGGGAATGGTTCAGTGGCAGGAGTGTCTTGAATGTTGTGATGAGATGCAGTTGGAGCATGAGATGCTTTATTATGCGGTTTGCCCATCCTCACAATATCAGCCATGGAAACTTGACCAGGAACACCCACCCACGCAGATTGGTATCCAGAAGCTGTCTTTACAACAGAAGGCATACCATCAGCTGCACCCAACAAGGATCCTTTACTCTCAGTGGTGCTGCCATCACTGCAACACATACGTGCAGGAAAAGAGCATCAATAACAGCACAGACTCAGTATGGTAGAAACACATTACTTCGTGACTATCACTGATAGGTTTAGAAGGTCCCATCAGAAAGGTTAGATATCATACTTTCAATCACAACTCAAGGAATGGGATCCACAAAAGTAAATTGAAAACCACATCACACACGTGCAATATTATTTATGACATTAAGAATGCAAGGATCAAAAGAACAGTCATATAAGACAAAAAAAGGCCCATTATAATACATGTGCATTAACAAATGCTGACCACATAGAAACCTGGATTTCATTTTTAAGAAAAAATTGTCGTGTAACACAGAAAAAACAAAAAAAACAGGCTGATGTGTATAAATCAGCACGAGTAACAAATTCCTAGAAGTTACTCGCCTACTTGAGGAACCAAAGGCCAAACTTTCTAGGCCTAGTTATGTGTTTAAACTAATGAAATGTAATACTCCCTCCGTCCCTAAAATCCATACCCATTTGAGATGGCACGGGTTTTAAGAAATTGGTTGAGTGTGTGTGAATGGAATAAGGGTCCCACTTTTGTTGTGAGTGAGTTGTGTGGGGTATACTTGCCAAAAAAAGGAAATGGGTATGCATTTCGGGGACGGACCAAAAAGGTAACATGGGTATGCATTTCAGGGAAGGAGGGAGTAAATAAAAAACTCAATTTATAGTTAAATAAAATAATGCAAGATCACATAACATGCAGTGCACTGCAAGCATCACGACACACCTGCTTGTAGTTTTTATGCAAAAGGTGGCCATAGTAGATACATTCATCATTGAAGCAAGTAGCAAGTTAATAAATATTGTAACAACAACCGTTGACATGCCTTCTAAAAAGCTAACAGAAACCAAGTATAACAAGATAGGCAGCAAACTTCACAGAAATTCCCTGTACAAACATGAAGGACAGATTTTTTGACAAACTGTAATGAGTTCACCAAGAACAAACCTGAAGCCTGAAGGTACTTGGCTTCTATTATTTGCTGACACACCGGGTGCTGAAGAAAAGTTACTTTTATAAGAAGCCGATCCATTTTCTTTCTTATATGTTGGCTTTCCATGCATTGACTCTGATAAGAAAGAACTTGTTTAGAGACATCTGCAATTATCTTTCTAATTGACCAAACCCAACAAAATTGGAGCTGCCATACCAGAAGCACTGTATGTTGCAGACGCACTGTATGTTGCAGAAGCACCACGGCCAAGATGTCTATCTGCACCATTCCTACTGCGTCGAGTTGAACTATTATTAGCACCATGAGGCCTAGAGTCATAGTTATCTTTACCCTGAAACATAATAATTGAGAGAAACAAACAATTATGTTACTGTGCTGCTAGTTTCATAAAAATAAAGCACAGCATTATCAAAGCTTTAACATAAGTTTTCATACTAGGTCAGTGTCCTCATTAAAGCTGAACCATTCTGCATTTAATGGGAGAAGCAAGAAAAAGAAACTAATTAATCCAGGTAGCAGATCACAAGACAAAAACTTGCCAAAAAAATTGTTCCAGCAGATACATGAGCTCATGAATAAGTTGTTGTTTTAATATAAAAATGTTTCTTTCATATATTGTAAGAAAGGAGAGTCTGCTATCTTAAAGCACCTATGTCAGAAATAACGAACCTCTTTTTTCTTTTCTCGTTTGCTCTTCACCTCAAGGAAAGGATCTATACAATTGTAAAAGACATGTCAGAGAAAACTTCAATTAAAGAAATAATTACCATCAATTCAGCTTTAAGTGTTCCACTAGTAGGCGCATATTGTTAGTTTAATGCTACATTTAGCCAATGAGCTAGCAAACAAGTATACACACTTAAAGTAGCAGAGCATTAGAAAGGTCAAAAAGTGGCCAGGAAAATAGCCAAAAGAATTCACTCTTGTTTCCATAATAACCAATAATTGTCATTTGAAAAGCAATCTAGTCATGAGAGACAACGGGGTACACCATGAAGCTACAATTAACAGTATCTGCATTCTCAAAATCAATAACTCCACTTAACCACAACGAGTATGTCTGTCAAGACAAGCAGGAAAGAATGGCAAAATACATGGAAGCAGTACGCAAATCTAGACTTAAACCGAAATTAACTTCAGGATCAATCCTGAGATGGCCAATTTTGCAGAAACTATCAACTAATCAAGAAGCGAGAAAGCCACCATTTTGAGAGTGCTCTTCTAAAATACTATTGTGTCACAAAATAGCTCAAAACATTTTTCTCAAAACCCCCCATATAATGGTAAAAAAATCATTTCTTGAAACTCATTCTTCTATTTTCTCCTCTATCCTCCAGTTCCTTTTTTTCACTTTTTTCAAAAGTTTATCAGACGCAAAACAATATTAAGATTACTGATTTTTGCTCCACGGTGTCTTCACTAACTAAAACGTAACAAAGGTGTTCCTTTTCAATTCAAAGCGTGCAAATCCTTACCAATGCATCTCCTGGATAACTCGAATAAACGAAATTGCAAAAAAAGGAAACAGAAAGCGCGCACACAGAGAAATATATGTATATAGAAATTAGGGCTGTTAAGCAAAATACCCTGAAACAGGAGACGATTGACAGCCTCGTTAGGGTCCATATTACAGTCCTTGAGAGCAGCGTAGATCTCCGCCTCAGGGCAGTTAACTATCTCCTTCAAGCTCTGCACCACCTTCCGCGCCCCCGCGGGAATGAGTTGTACCCCGCCCCCATTCCCCGCGCCGCTTCCCCTGCTTGTACTCATCCTCTCGGCGACAGATCTAGGGCTACTCCTCACCGTATCTCCTTCTTCAATCACTTTCCCCCTCTTTTTCCACTCCAATTTATACAATACGGAAACAATCTCCCTCTCTCTCTCACACGCACGCACGCACGCACGAAGCACGAAATAGAGTGAGTGTGCCGTGTAGTGCAGTTATTCGAATTGGATTGTAGTTGTGTGATGAATCATCCGCAGCGGGGTGAAGATTTATCAGAAGTTTCGGAAACCCTCTTCTCTGTGTGTCTCTCTCTCTCTAAAGATTGTAGTATATCTCTCTCGCTATCGCTTTTTATTTATGTTTTTCTTTTATCTGTGCGTGTTTGGGGGGTTATGCACACAGTAGCCACGGGAGAGGCTTTTGCTTTTCTTATTGGTGGTTTTGAAATTTTGGCTTTTCGCCCTAACTTTACATTTTTATTAGGTGAATTTTTGCATTTTTATTAGGTGAATTTAGATTGGAATTTTGATAATGGCCAAACACAAAGATTGGGGTATTAAAAAAAAGATACGGGGCTTTACTTTTTCAGATTTTAGTAATTATTTGTGATTATTAGATATATTAGACGGACTAATTTTAATTATGTTCATTCCAGCGGAATATTTGTACCTAAAAAATAAGTGTGTTAAAGCATCCCGCAATAAATCTCTCAAAAGTAATCCTAACTTTAAATTTGAGCTAAAATAATAAAAAGTGAGATAAAATGATCATTCAACAGATCACTTATATTATGTTGAGCTCACAAAAAAATTTACACCCCCTTAAATCTAATTCTAAATTTATAAAATAGATAATGAAAAATAGGAGAGTTGTTGTATGTAATTGTAAAATAGGGGTTAAAAATAATTTAGGGAAGACTTTAGGAGTATTTTTAGGAGTAAAATTTTGAGAGATCTATTATGGATGCTCTTAGAATAGTTTGTTTGGTGGGTACGCAAAAAAAAATAACAAGTATCAAAATATTTATTTATTTATTATGATATGTGATACTCTATAATAATAATAATAATAATAATAATAATAATAATAATAATAATAATAATAATAATAATAATAATAATAATAATAATAATAATAATAATGATGATGATGATGTGTAGTGCTAATTTTTCATTATCAAATAATTTAAAATAACTATAATTATCATTGCACTTTATACATATATAAAAATTTACGTTTTTAAATTCGTGATTTTAATGAGTTACTGACGTGTATTGTTTTATGAAACAATGTAGTCAAATGGCCATAATGAAGATTGAAAATCAATTTTTGGCCCATAATCTTAAAACATCAAAATATGGCCATTAATTAGGTGGTATGTCTAATTTGCCCTTTTTACTCGGCCGTTGGGGTGATTGCGCGACCGCTGGATGATTGCGCGGCCGCTAGAAGCTTATGGGTGAGTTGCGCGTTCACGGGGAAAAGCCAGCGCCCGCTGCGCGTATGGCACTAATAGTGTCATAAGTGTCATACGCATCATTTTATTACTTGGTTTTATTTTGAATTTCTGTTGGCACTTATGATACTAATAGTGCTATAAGTGCCAAAAGAACCAATTTAAACACTTCCCCGTATGGTTTAGATGTTCCACTTAGGGTTTAGATGTTCCATTTAAGGTTTAGATGTTCGATTTAGGGTTTAGATTATCCATTTAGGGTTTAGATTGTCCATTTATGATTTCTTGATTCTATTACTATATTTCCGTTGGCACTTATGGCACGTATGACACTTATTAGTGCCATAAGTGCCAACGGAAATCCAAAGTAAAATCTTGGCACTAATAGTGTCATAAGTGCCTAACCCGACCCGGCACGCGACCCGCGTGCCTGGTCCTACCCGGTCCGCCTCATTAAGGGTAAAAACGTTCAAATCAATAAAAATGGCCAAATTTTATGTATTTTCAATGTGTGGCCATAAATTGTGTTTTATGCTTCATTTTGGCTACTTCAAAATTTTACTCTTGTTTTATTCTATTTTAAAACATATTTTACATTTATTTATATTTTGATTTTATTTAATATGTATATTTATTTATATAAACATGTCGTTTAATTTCAACGTTCGTCGTATATTGCACGAATGGGCAAGCTAGTATATATATATATATATATATATATATATATATATATATATAGGGACTGGATCAAATAAAAACCCATCTTAACGTACAAACTACAAACCGCTTGCATTTCACCTATAAAGTATCTGTACTTTAGTGGTCTTGGGTTCGAATCCCAAAGGGAGCACAATTACACTGCAATTTATTACCACAAAAATGCAGATACTTTATACGTTAAGTGCAGTAACTTTGTAGGTTAAGTGCAAGGTTTTTAGTTTTTACATTAAATGGGTTTGTGCTGGAACTCTCTCTCTCTCTCTCTCTATATATATATATATAGGAGAGGGCTACGGTATAAACACTTCTTAACATATAATATTCGACCATTAAGATCTACGGTGGATGCATCATCTTGATGGATGAATGCAGAACCTGGGTTCTAATCCTGAAGGGAGCAAAAAAATTATTTTTTTCGAATGCAATAAATTTAATAGCGGATGCATTAATTTGTATAACATATGCAGTAATTTTAATGGTTCTCATGTTCTCACGAAAATTGTGGTTCTCACTACAATCGCACCACACACACACACACACACACACACACACATATATATATATATATATATATATATATATATATATAACAATGCATCAAACATATTATCTAAATTGATTAACCACAACTTAATAATTTAATTATTTAATATTTATGATATACAGTCTAAATTTAAATATTTTTTTATTATTTATAAATTATAATGACTTCGGTGCATCATACTAGATTGCAGTACTAATATTTTTTATAATTGCGTGTATGTGTGTTGGTCTACCGGTAAATGGTTAATACCTAATAATTGAGATCCTGGATCGAGTTCACCGTCGTACGATCTTTAAATTTTATTTACTTATGTAATTCATCAAAATAATATATTGTTTATAATTGAGCTGTGTGGTTGAGGATATTTCAAAGTAAATGCATAACAATGGTTGCAAATAATTAATATTGGTTACTATTCGGCCCTATAATTTATTATTCATTTAATCTGAATCATATCACATCAACTACGAAAAATGCATTTGGATTCTTATGGATCAACTATAAATTCATTGAAACTGAATATTGATCGAACTCTATAAATTAATGTGTATTTATGAATACGGCGAGCTGCTATCTTTTTATCGCTCATCCTTCGATGTTACACATACGCCGCCGTCAACATTCTTTTCTCTATATATACTTCCGTTCGAGATTTACGATAATTATAATATGCAAATGCAGATCTAATAAAATTTGGAGCCACCACAACAAAAAATATATATTGATACACTTATTTTGAGGCATTTTTAATTAAGTGCCCTAAATTGATTTTTTGGGACAATTGTTAAATACTAGTAATTAAATATAGAGACATTTAATATATTAGGTTTCAGTAACTAAAATTTTTTGGGAGAGGAATCGCGCCTTTTCTATTTTCTTCCTCATTTTGGCGGACTCTTTCTTCCTCCCTTCACCTAATTTCACTCAAACTCTTCCACACTTTCTCCATTGTTCATTGTTCTCTCTCAATGAAACATCCACCAATTTTCAATTTCACATTTGCCAAAATACTCAAAATCTTAAATACATTGATCCTCACGCTATTGTCGTCGTTGCGCCGTTGTCATCACCGAGCTGCTGCTACACCGTCGTCATCATGTTCGCTGCTTCAGTCACCGTTGCACCTTATGATCATAACCTAGGCATCAATTTTGCTCGTCGTGCGGCTCTGCCACCAGTGTTCTCGCCCCAATCGAAGAAGCCTAGGTTTTCAATTGAAGTGTCCGAAGGGAATCAAAATTCTAAACAAGATTCATCTCTTCTGCAATTCCAGGTATCCTTATAAATTATTTCTTATTTTTCAATCTTAAGTAGCTTATTATGTCTTTGGTATTATTTCTTTTAGAAATTGAATTCGACAAAACTCTTTTAATTGATTACACGAGTTCATTTGAATTTAAGCAATTGTATTTAGGGAAAATGCACATAGAATGTTTGTGAAATTCCTTTAGTGAGATGTAGGGGTGAGCAAAATCGGACCAAAAGCGACAGACCGGACCGAACCGATCGGTTTTTTCGGTCCGGGTCGGTTTTGGTCCATGTATTGGTCCGGTCCGGTCCTATTTTCTTGGACCGAAAATATTTCGGTTCGGTCCCGGTCCCGGGGAGGCCAAAACCGACGAAAACCGGACCGAACCGAATATATATATTTTAAATATATAATTAATATTTTTATTAATATTATTAATATTTATATTAATTTCTAATATTTTTATTAATTTCTAATATTTTTATTAATATTTTTATTAATTTATAATGTTTTTATTGATATTTTTATTAATATTATTAATATTTTTATTAATTTTTAATATTTTAAAAACGGTCGGTTTTGGACCGAACTGGACCGAGGACCGATGGCGGTTTCGGTCCTAAGGTTTCAGTTGGTCTGGTTCGGTCCAAATTTTTTTGAAAAATTGGTCCTCGGTTTCGTCGGTCCGGTCCGGACCGACTGCTCACCCCTAGTGAGATGGCACCAGTTTTGGCACATAAAGTGTTTATATCAACTCTTAGTGTTATTGGGGATTATTGAATTTTACTTTATTATGAAACAATATCTATGTGTCTCACAACAGGTTATGGTTCTAAACAATTAAGAAGTTATAGCTATAAGTGCATATCAAATGTCATGATACTTGATAAAACTTAAAAAGTCATAAGCTATTGATTATACTACAATATCATGGTACATATACATTACTTATAAAAGTACAAACAATGACTGTCCACATGATTACTCCACAAGCAACAAAGATCTTTAACGTGACAAAAATTATCTGCTATAGAATTTGAAAAGAGAAAGCAGCTGAGGAGCAAGCATAGGGAGGAAGTGGTTTTTTGGCCTTGTATTCTTTTATGTTTTTAAGTAATGGAGTAAAATAAAATCCAAATAAATGTTAAGAGGTTGGTCCATAAGACCCCTATAGGCAATTAGTAGCCTTAGAACATCCATTCTATTACCGGCTTGATCTTACTTCATATGTGTTTATAAAGAGCATTGAATTTCTCACCACCCAGTTCTATTATATTATAACAGCAATGGTAATTCAATATTCAATATCCCAAGTCTTGAACATGGTAGAATAGGCTCGCATCAATTGCAATATCTGACAATGCTGATAAACGAGAAGTAGGCTTTATTGAGATTAACATTTCAATTGCCACAAGAAGTAAGTGCAGAGTTGACCTCTCATGATTTCCAAGAGGACACTAGCAACCCCGCATGGCAATTTGCAATACAGAGATCTCCGCAATCAGCAAATCAATACTTAGCATATAGTAAACATTCCTAAATATAGATTATCGACATTCGTGCAACATTCCTCGGCATTAGCTAAATAACCATGAGCCACAACAACAGAACTAAAGATGAAGCAGTAGTAGATACACTTATTCAAGCTGAACAAATCTCTCCCAATAAATCCAGCCACACTTGGATAAATAGCTAAGATCGACACACATGCGCGAATAAATAACATATAGGAGGGGGCGAAAACACTACATCATCAATAATCCCCAATAACACTAAGAGTTGATATCAACACTTTGTGTGCCAAAACCGGTGCCATCTCACTAAAGGAATTTCACAAACACTCTATGTGCATTTTCCCTAAATACAATTGCTTAAATTCAAATGAACCCGTGTAATCAATTAAAAGAGTTTTGTCGAATTCAATTTCTAAAAGAAATAATACCAAAGACATAATAAGCTACTTAAGATTGAAAAATAAGAAATAATTTATAAGGATACCTGGAATTGCAGATGAGATGAATCTTGTTTAGAATTTTGATTCCCTTCGGACACTTCGATTGAAAACCTAGGCTTCTTCGATTGGGGCAAGAACACTGGTGGCAGAGCCGCACGACGAGCAAAATCGATGCCTAGGTTATGATCATAAGGTGCAGCGGCGACTGAAGCAGCGAACATGATGACGACGGTGTAGCAGCAGCTCAGTGATGACAACGGCGCAACGACGACAATAGCATGAGGCAGAATGTATTTTAGATTTTGAGTATTTTGGCTAATGTGAAATTGAAAATTGGTGGATGTTTCACTGAGAGAGAACAATGAACAATGGAGAAAGCGTGGAAGAGTTTGAGTGAAATTAGGTGAAGGGAGGAAGAAAGAGTCCGCCAAAATGAGGAATAAAATAGAAAAGGCGCGATTCCTCACCCAAAAAATTTTAATTCACTACAAGAAAAATGCTGATAGACTACGCCTAAAAGACTAGTGTTTTGAGAAAAAACTGTAGTCGTAGACTCTAAAAGGGTGGTCGTAGATAAAATCGTAGTCTATTAGCAGTTTTTTATGCTAAAAGACCACGGTTTTTAGTAGCATTATCTTTTAAATGTGGTAGTAGTTATTTTATGACAACGCTTTTAAAAAACACATGTTAAAGAACTTAAAAAGTGTAGTCTTTTTATTAGTTTAATTAAAAAATACAAAAATTTTAAATATTCCTAACCTAACCCATTTCCCCCCAAACAAGACCTGCTTTCTCCTTCTCCCCCTTCGAAAAATCACGACCTCTCACTCTCTTCACACAATCGCGCCACTGCCACCCGCTGCTGCGATTTGCCGCCTACCACCCGCCACCCGCCACCCGCCGCGCCCTGCTGCCTCTGTCTCTTAACGCTAGGAGCCGTCGCTGGGTAGACCCCACGCCACGTGGTTCGCCGGCATGCCTCCTACAACCTCACGCTCGCCTTATCTCTCCCAAGCGGCCGTCGTTCGCCGCTTTCTCAGTCGCAATCGCACAGAGCCAAAGATTGTTGTCATTGTGCAGTCGTCGCCCATCTCTAGTAAGTTGTTTCCCTGCCACAACACGTTATGCTGATTCGTTGAACCCTAAATCCCAAAATCATTGATACCCGATTCACGATGGAAACTAATATGGACTGGCCAGTTGAAATTTGGCCAAAACCTCTTCTTTTGGCTCAACAAAGAAACTTGTTATTACTATTAGCATTTCAATTCATTCAAGCATATTATCGAACACTTAATCGAAGAAATTAAATGGCATAGAAAATGAGAAAAGAAAAATGTCGGTCGATGAAGAAGATTTTGTGCTTTACAAAACACCTATCGAACGAGAAGAAAAATTTATCAGTCGTAAGAAGAAGGTTGTGGCGAAAGATTATTGCTGAATTGGAGAAGTCGAGTCTTTGTGGACAAAGGTTAATAATCATAACCGATGTTATATTCTTACGTGCATTAGCTTAATTACTTGGTAACAAACTAATACCTACAAATTTTCTAGGCGACGTTTAAATTGAGAGGCTGCAAGGATTTGTTAAATGTGACCGTGGTTTTCACATAAAGAAGTTTGTTTTTCATTTTATTTTCTGAGTTGTTGTTATTGGAATTTCCCTTTAGATTAGCTCTAGTTTGTTTGTGTTGGGAACTCGCCATTTGGTGATGAAGAGAGGGGGAGGAGGTTTCTAAATATGGTATATGGGCATAGCAGCAGATTCTTTGGATCTGATATACTTTCTCATGCTCTCTTGTTAGATACTACGAGGGTGTTTGGCTAAGCTTATTTTAAAGAGCTTATAAGAGCACTCCCAGCAGAAATCCCAAAATTATGCTCCTATATTCCTCCCTAAAGCTTCCCTATTTAATTTTAGGATTTCTATTTTATAAGGCCTTGTTTTGTAGCCTTACCCAATTAATGCATATTAAAAAAGTGGGTCATAATTAACATGACAATAATAAGAGAAACCCATTTGGTAGACCCCGACTCCGTTTAGCACGAAAATAATTTGTGTTTGGTTGACCTACCCATGTCACTTTAGAGCCAACTCAATTTACCATATTATCCCTGCATCTCTCCGGCGGATTACAAGCGTACCCTTCGATTTTTTACCAAATAGTGGCGGGGAATCTCAGATGCATTTTGGCGGGGTTTGCTACAAAGAGTGCAGGAGGGGCGATTCAGATTTTCCTGGTGCTGATTTAACGGCAGAGGCTGGGCGATTCATCGGGACGTGCTTCACAATCCGGAAGTGAGTACCGTCATTTCGGACAACACGCGATCATGAGTGAGTCTAAACAACAAGGTAATGTGCTTCGCACCTCCAAGAAATTTTTGCTTTGTGATACAGTACTTTGATGAATTAATTGGGATTGGGTGCCGAAAATGATAATGACCACTCTTGCGTCTTTTGATATTGTGATTTTTTGATACAGTATTTGGTTTTTGTGAGGAACACTTGTGTTGGCTGATTATAGTAACCTCGCTATTTTGTGATGAACACTAGGGTTTTTTTTGCCCACAATCATAAGTATTTGATGCGTTAATTAGAGGAATCTTAATCTAATTTTTAGATTCATTTGTTTTATCCTTCAACATGAGGCCTCGCAGATAGTAGTGAGGGTGGTCGGTGCAAGACCTCGAAGTCCGATAAGACTCGGCGAAGCTGGACTCCGAGGGAGGAGGATATTTTACTAGTGTCGCTTAAGGAACTCGTTGTCGAGGGTTGGAAGGCTGACAATGGGTTCCGAGCGGGCTACCTTAACAAACTAGAAGAGTCAATGCGGGCAGCGTTTCCTGGTACTGATTTAAGGGCCATTCCCCATATCAATTCTAAAATCAGTGCTTGGAAGAGGAGTCACAATTCGCTAAGAGATGCGCTGAAGTTTAGTGGTGTGAAATATTGGCTGATAAACAGCAGCGTCTGGAGATCTTCATCGGGCTGCCGGATGATGCAAAGCCCCAATACATTGCACGGCTCCTTCAGTCACGTGGCAGTGAGTACCGTTCCCACCCCAATGCTTAGTGGTTGATGCGCCATCTGGAGTGTGGGACTCGTTGAAACCCAACTGCATTATGGGATCCAAGTTATATTTTGGTTATGCTTATTTAGTTCGATGTTTGTATATAGTCGATGGTGATGCTCAGACTACTGTGTTGGTTGTAAATTCTGTCTGGAACTCTTCTCTGTTTAATTTTTGTTATAACCTCGTTTTGTAGCATCGAACTCTTGCATTATGGTATGTTTATGGAATCTAATATTATGTTACTTCTGTTTATATTGTGATTACTTTGTCCTAATATCATTTTTTTGCTTATCAAAGCTTCATTTTAAAGGTGTAATGTGCTGAGATCTTCGACAACCAAATTGAGAATGAAATAGTAAAGGATTGCTTATCTACTACTTGTTCACAAGGCCATGGGATTAACACCCATTTACAAACATCAAAATAAAATAGCTCGCAGCAAGAGATTGGTTGAGAATGAAATAGTAAAGGATTGCTTATCTACTACTTGTGCACAAAGCCATGGGATTAACACCCATTTACAAACATTCTAATAAAATAGCTCGCAGCAAAAGCATCTCCCCGCATTGCAAAATGGAAGATGAGGCGGGCAGCACTTATAAAGCTAATAGATGATTACAACGGCGACGACGAGGCACACGAGCTCTCGCAAGGAGGGCGGCATTTGTCAGCTGCCTTCATCCTAGCGGTTTTTACGCTGTTAACTGGTGCATCATTCTCAGCAGGTTCGGCACGTGGTATGGTCGTACTTGGAAGTGCAACACCTGAGTGCGCATCATCAGCATCGTAATGCAGTTTCCTGACAACACGTTTCGGCGGTGGCGGGGCTGGCGAGTTCACCTCCGTGTCTGGCGACGAGTCAATCAAGTTGATAGTAACTATTTTTTTGGGTTGAGGAGAGTCGCTTATAAGCACTAAAGTGTGAGATAGCTCGCACTTGATGTCGTTAGGTGCAAATAACATGCACATGGCCGGAAACTCCGGCTTCCCAGCTCGCAAGTATGCCTGAGCTAGCCATTTCTCCTATAAATTCCAAATAAAATCATGTGAGATACAGCCGATGACTAAAATATTGAAGGCATTTTGCAAGGATGTAAATGGTATCACTTCCAAAGATGTTAGAGTTGAAATACCTCAAAGATTTTTTCCCAAACTTCATCAAGGACCATGATGCGATTTGTCTCCCGATCCCATTGCGTTTCAGGCAGCATCATCAAGTCTTTGAAGCACTTGAAACGTGCCTCCAAGAAATCCAGCCGCTGCGTAAGATCAAGGAGGCGGAATTTGGTGCCTAGATCCTCGTTCACTTTCTCCATCACATCTACAAGTATGTGATGGTTCTTGTGCGGCAGTTTCGGTTCTCCTAATTCATTCCTAGATGTAAGTAGCCTGCTGATGAGGTGCTCATCGCGTGGTTGATTCCATTTGACAGTGTAGAGATAGTGGTCTTGATCCGGAATATGTGGGAAAGGCATAGTTACACAGTAGGGGAATAAGAGGTGGTTGGAGTTCTTGGATGTTATTTGGTGAGTTCATCTTGTGTTTATGAGTACTCCCTTAAGTAGATGAAGATGTGAGAGAAAGTAAAATTTATTGTTGAAGAGTCTTGCATTTAATAAGGTGGCAGAGCATCTTCATTAAGTAAGTAAGATCCAAGGGGTGAGGGTATTATGAAATAAATCCTATCACCTGGAAAAGAGACACCTCTCAAATTAAATAGGTAATTGACATATAACCTCCAACTCTCAAATGGGATAGGTGATTAAATTGTGGATAGGTACGTGAAATATAATAATTTGGGATATCTTCTATTAGCATATCTACCACATCTATAAATTCCATAATCCATATTGTCGACCTCCAGTAGCTATTTGGTGATGAGAAATATAATTACAACTAGACTTGATAAAAAAACTTGATTAAAAAATTGAGACAATCAACATTCTAATTCCTCTTTATTATTACTTAGACAATGGAACAAAATAATAAACATATTTAAACTGCTGAGACAATAAAAAAACTTGCATTTGCAAACATTCAAAAATTAGCAAACTTATCAGTTCTTAATCATATTTAAACAAGTTATAAGTCATGAGAAGTGCCAAAATAATAAACATAGCCGCGCTGCCACATCAAAATTAAACATCGCGCCTTCACAAACATAATTTAGAAGAACTTTTGCATCTTCCTAGAACAGTTTGCCAACAATGGCACCAATAAAAACGAGCGCGACTGCGGCAAATATAATGAGCACCGCAATCTCCAAGTCACGGCGGCGAATGGACCTGTCCATTGCATCAATATGCAATGCGTTCCCAATCCCAGCAGCGGCAACATTTGGAGCATGCCATGCATCGACGTGTTGAATCTCATCGCGCCATATGAACGATCGCTTGTGATTGGAATTGGATGGGCATTTATAGAAGAAACGGCCCGCATTTACGGCGGTAGGCCCGGCACGTCGGAGCACCATCTTACCTCCACCACAGCAGCAATCGGGACCCGACTGGAGCAGCACATCATTGTTCTCCATAACCTGCATATAAAACACAGTCATTCACTTGTACTCATAATCCACAGATCTGACTCACATAAGAGACATTAACACAAATAAATAAACCCAACTATGCACCAGAACCAAGAAGTACCAAAACAAAAAAACTAGTTATATTATGACAGATATTTGCACCAAAAAGCACATAATCAGAACACTACTAGCAAGATTCAAAGTTTGGTATCTATCCAAATTACTCTTACAAAGCCAACACATATCCATCACCATCAACTCCAAAAGTCACCTAAAGATTACTAAAACAAACACTCTTGTCGATTTAAATAGCATTGTAATGATTCCACATAGAGTGTGCTAATTCATCTCTAGAAGCATTCCATTCGGTAGATGGGTCCACGCAATCAACGAACTCTTCATGTTCCTGTTCTACCTCAACAGCGTCTTGAGACAAATAATTAAATTGTTCTTCGATGGGGTCTACCGGCATCTCTCCCCGAATGAAGTTATTCAAAACAAAACATGACATGATCAAGCGAATTTGCGTCTTAATGGGGTAATACGATGCACTACGTAGTATCCCCCATCTCATTTTCATGACTCCGAATGCACGCTCTATTATGTTACGGGCCTTCGCATGTCTCAAGTTGAAAAGTTCTTGATGATTTTGTGGTCGCCCGGCTGATGGACCCCACTCCTTAAGGTGGTATCGAACACCCTTGTACGGTGCAAGAAATCCCTCGCAATTGGCATAGCCGTTATCGCACAAGTAAAAATTTCCTACAAGGGGCAGGGCATCAACATTAGTTAGCTAATCTGACAAAGTGCATTTAAAAGGCAAAATTCAAACAAAAATTCCAAAAAATCAATATATGAGTAGGACTGTGATGTTACCCTTTGGGACTCGCAATCCGTGAGGCCTAAGCAACGCATCACGTAGGATGCGTGAGTCTGCGGCAGAACCCTCCCATCCCGGTAGAACATATGAGAACTTGAGGTTCCGATCACAAACACCCAATGTGTTCGTTGAGATATGCTCTTTACGCGTCCTATATCGCGGCTTATCTTCGATCGGTACCATAACATCAATGTACGTCCCGTCCAAAGCTCCCAAGCAACCCTATGATAAACAAACCACCAGACAATCCCAAAATTAGGCAATATTGCACATAAGTTACAGCTCATTTTCAATTTAAAGTTCACCATAATCGATTACCTTAAACCATCTCCATCGGGGATCATCACAATCATCCGCCACAGGCTGGGGTTTTACAAACAGTAATATATGCAGCGACAGAACCGCCTTAAGTACTATGTGTACGTATCTAGAGATTGTGTATCCGGATCTCAAAAAATCAAATCTTACTATGTGATTTTTTTTGTGATGTGCAAGAACCGAAAGGAACATGGCAACTTGCTCTTCGACACTAACGTATCTTCCATCTTTTAGACCCCCCAATTGCCTAAGCAGGAAAACTAGCCGCCCAAAAGTATTGCGATCCATGCGTAAATTCACAACACAATCAACATCACTAACATTAACCAATCTATTCATGTGTTTTACTTGATCGGGGATACGACTATTTAAATCATAAGGTTCAGGGGCTAAGCATCTTTTCCTCTTTCGGGACTTAGTGATATCTACGTGATCGATTACAACAGCGAGTTGCAATACAAGCTGATGTATAATCTCTTCAACCATTAGGTAAACGTACGCGTTTTTCCGGTGCAGACAATCCATATTTATAATCAAAAGGCCTAATCTGAAAATGTGAAGATCTGACTCAGCTTCGAATGAAACACAATTTCATAACATCTTGCATACAATCTTACCAACATGCACACAAAACAGTACATCAGATAAAACTAACCAGAAATCTAATCATCAAACTAGCAAATTTAAAGTTTTTCCAGAATAAAATTAAGAATAAGGTATGGAGATTAAAAGCAAAAAATCCGAATCCTAATCCTAATTCATAAGAAAATTCATCAGTCCATCTAGAAACCGAAAAAATCAACAAACCAATCACAATCCTCAATCTGACACCCACAACCTTGAGATCCCAATCGAAAAACCGTCAAAATTCAAATCTAAATCGCCTAAAGCATGAAAATTATAGGTTAATGAAAAGCTCCTAAATCAAACACCAAGGTCAACAATCCAAACCTCAATCGAATCGAACAAAGTCAATATGCGACGCATTCTAAGCTGACATTCTCAACATAAAATCACAAACATCAAAATTCGAAGGCATTGCTGGATTCATTTACAAAAGTCGAAGGCATTTTGGGTTCAAAAAAATCAAGTTCCTAGATCTACCAAAAACCTGAGCCAAATTGATTTTAGAAACCCACTTCAAAAAAAAATCAAGGCATTTTGGGTGGTTGCGCTTGTTTATGCGAAACCCACTTCAAAAACCTGAGCCAAATTGATTTTAGAAACCAGCTACAGATTCAAAACGTTACCTTGATTTGAGACTTCTTCGTCGATGGAGATTATTGAGACTTCTTTGTCGATGGAGATTATTGAGACTTCTTCGTCGATGGAGATTATTGAGACTTCTTTGTCGATGGAGATTCAGAGAGTGGCCACGAAAACATTACAGAAGAGAGTGAATAGGTTCTCGAACCTTTTCTCCCAAATTTGAATTTTTCGACCTTGATTTGAGGGGTAAATTCGGAATTTCACCTACTTACCTGGTCAACTGTAGTATGCTGGAAACAGAACAGAGGGTGAGAGCTATTCCCACATCACCAAATGAATAGTGAATACGGGCCGAGATATTCCAGCGGGCCTCGCTTTAATAATAAGTAGCTACAAAACACAAAAAATTGGCATTACTAATAAGCAATGTCCCGTTAAACTATCTACAAAACAAGGCCTAAATGCATACACCAGATCTCCTATTTTCTACATAAAAACAATAATTATGTGTGGGCCCTACTAATTATAAGCTTAAAATAAATTTAGGATGAGTGTAAATTTAAGATTGAATTTAGGTAGGTGTAAATTTTTTTGTGGACCCCATCCAATTTAGGGGATCTGCTGGATACATTTTTTTATCTCATTTTCAATTGTTTTAGCCTAAATTTAGAGTTAAAAATCGAATAAAAATAAAATTAAAATGATATATAATGAAAATAAAAAATAATAGTTGAATTATTTTTATAAAATGAGTGATACTTATAAAATAATGAGAAAATAAGTTGGGGTAGAGGAACTTATTTTTTGGGAGCTTATTTTTGGAGCTTTTAAGCTTTTTAAGAGCTTATTTTGCCAAACACTTTGAATGAGCTTATAAGCTCTTAAACAGCTTATAAGCTGTTTTAAAGAGCTTATAAGCTCAGCCAAACACCCTCTATGTGATGTAGTAGAATATTGATTAGTTAACTTCAGTCATCTTTGATGCAAATCTATAATTGGCACATTTAAAGAGCTTATAAGCTCAGCCAAACACCCTCTATGTGATGTAGTAGAATATTGATTAGTTAACTTGAGTCATCTTTGATGCAAATCTATAATTGGCACGTTTAACTAATTTGCACCTTTACTTAACCGTCTTTGATTTTCATCCATTTCCTCATTTATTTTATCTTTTTTACTTTCTCACTATTCTTTTTATCTCTTTCCTCATTTACTTTATCTATATTTTCTTAATTTGCTTGCCCCATTTTTTGGGACGTTATTAGAGCATGTCCAGTGCGGAAGGGGGAGGGGACGTGTTGCCTTGATGCGGCACGCTGCGCTAGCACGCGCATTGGCGCCCCTCCCTCCCCGGCATCGTGCCCAGACCTATGCGTCGTGCCAGCTCGTCAAAGGAGAAATGTCATTGTTAGCACGGGCTAATTTAAAAAAATAAAAAACTTAAAATTTTGAATTATTTTGAGTAATTTTAACTCTTGATATGTCATATGATGTTTACCACAATTGGAGTATTTTTTGTGTTACAGTTTGTTTAGTAAGTCATCGAACCCTATTTTTTATTTAATTTTTATTTTTATGTATTTTATTTTAATTAATGTAATGTTTAAGTTTAATTTTAATGAAATGTTGAATTTTAAAATAGAAGGTTAAAAATGAGATAAAATGAAAATTAAGATTATAGCGCTTCTTATAAAATCAATGCACTAGAAAGAGGGGGTGCTATGGTGGGGACCACCTTATAGCCCCTCTATATAAACAAAAAATACAAAAATTGATATGAAATAGGAAATTAAATAAAATTAATATAAAAAAAGAAAATAAAGAGAAAAAATAATTCGTATATTCAACATTAATATGAATGATTGAGAAAATAAAAGGTTTTAAAATTTAAATGAAGAGAGAGGAAATAAAATATTTTAAATATTATTTTTTTCATGAATTATTCATTTTAAATTTATTTTTGATGATTTTTATATCATATTAAAAATCTTGTCACGATCTTTAACTAAAGATGCATATTGAATATTTTTTTCATGAATCATATTTGATGATTTTAAAAAAGAATTAAAAAAAAGAGAAAATAGAGAAAATTAAGAGAGAGATAAATAGTGCAAAAAAAAAATAAACCTCTTTTTATATAGTACTAGTATCGCTATCCCGTGCATATAGTTACATAAAATAGTAAAAAAAATAATTAACATTAAATTATATACCATATATAATTAATTATGAGCAATTCATTTATAAATTGTAAACTATAAAACTCCGAGTTCATTTATGAGCAACTCATTTATAATTATGAGAACTCCGAGTTCTGGAGAATGGCAGTGGTCTGGACAATTTCTCTTATCTTTTCCTATTTTAAGTTGTTCTCTCAAACCCTATTCTCGCAAAAATCGAGATGTTATCCTCGTTCGTTGAAAGACTCGATTTTCCCCTCTGCATTGGTGGCTAAGCCTGTCTGCATTATAACTGGGGTACTTTTAGTGCATTTGAAAGTTGAATATTATGGATTGTGCATCTTGGTTTTATTGTCAATTTTTGCTGAGTGTTATTATGTCGTGTTCTTTGTAGGCCACGTCGGGTTTGGGCGCTGCTACTGCACATGCTCTCTCGGATGAGGGATTCTATGTTGTTCTTGGTAATATGTCTATGAGTTTTCAATGATGGATATAGATAATTGCAGATTTTGTGCAGTCTGGATTTTTGTTGTGGGATTTGCATAACAAATGCTTTGTTAGTTTATAGCTCGAGAAACATTTGAATTTGTAGATGATATCGTCTGAGTTGATTTTACGTTTATTCTCACACTCGCAGTTGGAAGATCATCTGAGCTCTTATCTAAGGTGTAGAACATTGAAGCCATGCTTTTCTAAATGCCATAATCTGACTTCTTTATGATGCTTAATTGTCGAACCAATACGTGCTTTAGGCTATATCCGAGATCAGGAGTTGAAACCATGATGTTTGCCTGAAAGCTTTCCAAGTTAATTTGTCTTCCTTTGTGTCAATCCTCGAGTTCAAACACTCCCTTGAACAATGGCTACGCGACTCAAATATGCATTCATCCATTCAACTCCTGATAAACAATGCCGGGATCTTGACAACATCGCGTAGATTTACTTATGAGGGATACGATGAGTTATTATTTACTCCTCAAACGATCCCCAATCAATATCACGAGTGTAGCTTTCTTTGATATGATTCTTTCATACTTGCTCGAGAAACGGTCTGAGCTATAAATTTTTTGTCTAATTCTGTGATTTGCAGGATGCTGACTACAAATTACGTTGGTGCATTTTGTATCACCAAAGTTTTACTTCCACTTCTGGAAAACAGCCCCGTGCCTTGTCGTGTGGTCAATGTCACCTCATTTACTCATCGAAATGGTAAGATCTGAACTTCACCCTCACAATGGGGCGTCCCATCTTTCTCTGATCCTTTCTCATTCCCAGTTCAGTGCAGGCAGGCGAACATGGAAACCGTCTCTGGGAAATTCTTTATGAAATCAAAGGATTACCCTTTTACACGTATTTATGAGTATTCTAAACTTAAGCATGCTACCTCACAGTAAGTCGAGAGTGTATGTTCCGTTGCTGATTTATGTGATCGTCCGTTAACAGCATGCATACTGCTTTTCTCATACGAGCTTCACTGGAAAGTTGGCCTAATGAAGAAATCTCAACATCTATCTATTGTGTGAGTATTCAATTCTCTTTGCTTCCAGTGATTTTTTATGATATATTTCCGTTTGTGGCAAGTGCTGCGGATCCTGGCGCCGTGTAGACCAACATCATGCGAGAAATTCCTTCAGCTGTGTCGACAGTGGCTTTCGCAGCAATAAAGTGTTGGGTGTTCTTCAGTCGTCGGGAGCACTATTGTTGACGCGGAACTGGCGCCTCCGGTAAGCGCAATGCAATAAGTTGATAGTAAGTGAAATTGTACCTATCCAACAATCATAAATCTCGACCACGCACAAAGAGAGTAAGCAACGAAACTTAAAGCAAAACGTGCAGAAAGTAAAGAACACAAGACACCAACAATGGTAACCCAGTTCGGTGATAAAACACCTATGTCTGGGGGGCCTCGCCCAGTTCAAACAGTTCACTAGTGAGGATAAGAAATACAAAGGACTTACACGCGAAGACTCAATCTTCCTAGCCTCTATTTCTTCCTAAATCGTCACCTATGTGAACTACCGAGAGCAAGATAGGACTTACTCTCAACAAACGTAATTGCCTCTCAATCCACGTTCAAACCAACAATAAGAAACACTCCAACAAGCTGGAGTACAGATCAACGAACATAAAACCAACTCACACTTCCAATGAAATAAAGTGTAAAACAACAGCGCACACTCACGGATGGTATGCTCACTCAAAGGCACGAAAATACTCTCTCAAAGAAGTAGAATAATGATTAGCGCCGCAGCAGCCTCACATCTTCATCAACCCAATAAATATGCAAACCCTTGGAGAGTTGGGTTGAGCCCATAGTCTGCCAAAGAAGAAACAAAAGGACCCAAGTAGGGTTGACAAGGAGCTGCGAATCCTAGGGTACAAAGAGACCCTAATAACCTGGATTCTCAAGTCAACACAATATCTCAAATATATCGTTTCCATATGGATAACAAAAACCCGCAGGGAAGAGAAGGAGCATAACAAACAGAGACTTGCAATTGAAGAAGCAACTCAACAAGAGACATTCTGTGGAACTCTTGAAGAAACATCCTATGGTCAACACAATGACAACCAAGCATAGAGTGAAGTAAATACTCTAACAGTAAGGTTGAATTGTGTTTGTGTATGGAGCTTCATTATTGGTTTCCGTTTTAGGAAGTATCGGGGGTGTATTAGCTTTCGTTTGATGTTGAGCTCGCAAATCATCTTTGGGATGCTTCCTGCAACCTCTTTCAACAACTGCACCTGGAATCCTACCCCATCATAACCACAATCATGCTCTACACCTTTTGTAATTTTCACAGAATTGCTAATTATGTTTAAATAAAAATTGTGAAAAATGTAGAGTTTATGATGTTCGTATCACATGTTTACGTCTCTTTCGCTCTCTTGTTCCCAGCTTGTGTTCTACAAAAATGAAGATCCAGGCTTTTGATCGTCGGATTTTTTTCTTTGTTTTCAATTTGCTACAAATGAAAATTTCAAATTGTTACAGATAGGTTTCTAAAATTTTCAAAATACAAATACAAATTCACTTTGAAGTCGTGTTTGACGGTTAATCCATTATCTAATAAATTGGATGAAAACTATGATTCATTTATACTGGATCAAGTAACAAAACAAGTAAAGAAGATGGAGTTCCGAAATTTATAATAAATGGAGTGTGCTATATACAATTTTACTATTTATGTTAGTGGGTAGTTAATATAAAAACCCTTTAGATAAGTTGATCTAATAAAAATCAACAGCCTAGATTAAAAGTTAATGATCACTCGAACTGAGAAATGAGTTACATTTCTTGCGTTTGTTAAACTTAAACATGGGTCGAAAATGGAATTTAGAGAACTGGCCTTCCAAAATCCAAGCCATTGTCTATGGAATATGTGCCATTTAATATGGAAATTACATTTTGAAATTGAGATTTTGAAGAACCATTCACGCCATTGAAAACCATAAAAAGAAACTCCATTCGATTGCACCCAAAAGCTTTGGTCGGAGAAATAGAGTAGGGAAGGTTGGTTGCAGAACATCTCACAAAAGATATTGCTTTTTTTTTTTTTTTCATTTATCTTCTTACAACTTTTAATGTGGATTCAAATGGTATATTCTCTTTTTCTATTTTTTTAAAAATAATATTTCGATGTAAATTAAAATCTATAGACATATATGTACAAAAAGATAATACTAAGGGGGCGTTTACATTGATAAGATGCATTATTGGGCATTTTATCTTTAAGAATATGATATCTACAATTTCACCCTTCAAATGGAATAATAATTAAATGAAACTAGCTTAAATGATAAAAAAAATAATAAGAGTAGGGTTGTAAACGAGTCAAGCTACTCGTGAGCTATTCGACTTTCGACTCGATAAAAGCTCGATCGATAATTTAATGAGCAGCTCGTTTAGCTAAACGAGTCAAGCTTGAGCATGACGATACTCGGCTCATTAGCTCGTGAGCAAGCTCATTAAGTGATTTATCTTAAAAACATAAGATTATTAATTAAATGTCTTGTATATATTTTATACTATAATTAGTAATATTTGAATTAGGTATCTAATTGACATCATTTATTTACAAGAAGATAGTAAATATATTACATTAGTTGTGAATAAAATAACTTATACATTTAAAAAAAAATTACTATGTATTAAAAAAATAACTAAAATTTTAAATAAAAATTTAAAAATCAGTCTATCTAATTGGGACAAATTAAGTATTTTGAAAAAAGTTCGAGTTATATAATACTCTTTCTGTCCCATTCACAAATATCTCATTACTTTTGGGCACGAAGATTAAAAAATGTGTAGAAAGTAGATAAAGTGTGTTGGTGGAAATTATTTAAATATTAGATATAAAGATAATATATTGTCAAAAATGGAATGATACATTTGTAATGGAACATCCTATTATGAAAAGTGAGACATTTATAATGGGACCGAGGGAGCAATATACGTAGATACTAATTTTAATTATAAAAAATAAAATCATTTTCAATAAATATATTAAAGTAGATACTAATTTTAATTATAAAAAATAAAATCATTTTCAATAAATATATTATATTAAAATGTATTTTTAGGTACATAATTATTAATCTAGAGCCCTTCTCCAGATCTTATTTTAGGCTACCAAAATAGATTTACCAAACGCAATTAAGGACAAATAATCTGATGGATTATAGCTACTGTATCCGAATTTAAACTATATGGGCTAATCCCTTACAATTTACAAAGCAGCAAACACGCATTTACACGCCCTGAGAGAAAAGGAGAAGAACTCATGGCGAATGCAGAAACACATGAAATGCTACTGGTATGGAAACCCTAATAGGCGGAAGTGGTGGTTGATTGCAAGCTCTTTCAATGACAGCGCAGAGTTCCGCCGCCGCAAGTTCAAGTGAATATTCCACTCCAATTACCCTTAACTGTTGTCCACTTAGATGATTCGGTTCGTGCGTGTGAAAAAAATTGGTTTGAAGGATAAGAATGGAAGCTAATTCATTGCTCTATACATCTTAGTCGCTTTATTTTATTTTATTTATTTTGTTTATCTATATTTGCTTATCGTACCATGCTGAAAGTTCGAATTTAATGTAGAGAAGAACAGGCTTCTTTTTTCCCCCCTTTCTGTTTGTTTGATCAATTGGTGTATAACGAGGTGCCCCATTGAAAAAGTTTGGGTTCTATTCACCCATTTATGTAAGCAAAATGAATTGACATTTACATGTTCTTATGCATATTGATTTAGTTAATACAAATAGATTTAAACGAGTAAAATTGTTGGATATATTTGTTAGTGATTGCATTTTTCATAAACTAGTATCCATCTCTACTTAGTGTTCGTTATAGTCCACGAAACATTTATTGAAAGATGATTTTTTCTAATTTTAGATGCATATATTTTCAGCTGTGTAATTGTGGTTAATCAATCATCATGTGCTTTTGTAGGCATCAGTCTTTCTCAGAAAGTTAGCAATGTAATTTCTGGCTGCCCGCAAGACTACAATGCCTGGAGATCGTTGATTTTGGAGCTCGAAACTGCATCGCCAGTATGTCTGTATTTACTTTTCTCTGCTATTATTAGGTTTTCTGTTACGACGATTTCATTAAATGTGCTTGCCTCTGCATTTATTTTAATCGGTAGAACTAAACTCTTATTTTCAATAGGACAGCACTGAGAGAGCATAAATATGTCTTGGACCATGAGCTGAACATGTCTATGATATTATTTTGGAAAAAGATTATCCTGGTCTTTGACATTGTTACTAGAATGCTCAAGTGGCAGATGCTTAAACAGTTAATCTTGGATATGCTTAAATATAGGCACTCTTTATGATCCTTGTTTGAACTCCTTTCCCACTGATGGCCGTTCAGTTTAGGTCCATAATATACAGTTTTTGCTGAGTATGTTGGATAGCACACACTGAAAATTGTGTAATATGCTATCGAGAAATCAGCAAGTAAGTTTTGCCAAAAGTTTGATATCATAATATACATAAGGATATGTTTGTTATGAAGATACGGTTAGGATATGCATAAACATGCTTGTACTGGTTGGTGAATGCACAACAATTTACCCATTTCTGAATTGCGGGGAACATATAAATACTATTTCCGGCTCCAATTAACAAGTGACTTTGAATTACAGGAGGATATAAATACTATTTCCCTAGCATATGACTCCTTTTTGTCAAGATTCCCATTGTGTCATTGGCATTTGGAGAAATATGCTCATCAGAAGGCAAAGTTTTGCAACTCTCAAGAAGCTGTTGATATTTATGAACGAGCAGTGGAAGTGGCAATGTATTCAGTCGGTTTCTGGGCTGATTATTTCACATTTGCTGCAACTTGTTTTGAATCCCCTGTGGATATTCGTCGGTACTATCAATGAGTCTGTCCATTTTTAGACGCTTCCTTAGATAATAATGTATGCAACTATGCTTGAATGTTTTTCTGTTTGGAGCTATATTGTGTAGCTTTTTATGAGAAAAGTAATACATGAGTAGGTTATTATTAGATTCCAGATGTGGTTCATGAAGTCAATATTTTGTGCGTATTGGCATCAGGGAAAAACTGCAATGAAGTAGTGTTACTTCTATAATTTTGACCTTCACCATAGAGAATTCCGTAAATGGATATAAGACCAAATTTAGATAGATGTTATTAGTCTTGAAACACACACACGGACACACACACACACACACATAGGGATAGGCTAAATAAAAACCCATTTTAAAATATAAAATAGGAACCATTTCCAGCCCTTAGATCATGAAGATCTACGGTGGATTCATGATTTTGTTGGATGAATTCATGGTCCTAATTTCGAATACCATAGGGAGCGAAAAATTTTAATTTTCGAAATTCAGACATTTCACACAGTGAATTCAGACGTATTCTACATAGAATTCAATAGTTCGTATTTTATATTTTAAGATGGGTTTATAGCCTAACCCCTTACTATATATATATATATAGGTTAAGGTATCGTATTGTACCCTTTGCTTAGGTAGTACCATACAACTGCATGATGTTAAACACAAAACCGTATAACGTTGAACACAACATTATATGTGTGAGTTTGAAACGGCATACACACATTAACATTATTGCATATATGCATGTAATGCAATTTTCAAAAGATGCATGATTATATATACAATACTGCTTTGCTTTATACACAAAAATGCATGGGTACTAAGGTACTACCTAAGGGAAGGGTACAATAATACCTGATCCTGAGTCTTATATCTCATGCAGAGAATTTGAATGCTGAAAAAGTATGCATATGATCTCGGATTGTTTGGAGTTAATACCAAAAAGAGTTAACCATTTCCTTAATGAGTTATGTATGTCTACAATCTGTGCAAAATCTTAGACCTTGAAGCTGGCAGGCTTATCTGTCTGTGGTCTATGAATTTGGTGAGGAAACTTTTAAGCTAATCGAGGCACAAAGCAGGTGGCAGTTGTCAAATATATGAACACAAATGTTTCAACAACCTGTTTCAGTTTTTCAATCTCTCTCTCTCTCTCTCTCTATATATATATATATATATATATGTATATATAGATTATACATATTGAGCGGGCAGTTTTTCAATATGTTGTCTTTGAAGTCATGTCAGATAGATATCAAGTCAATCAAGCTAATTGATGTAACCATGCATGCAAGTTTTCCCATAAATGAGTAACTTTCTTGTATTACTGAAGCTTTTATCGGATACTGGTTTGTCTACAATCAATCTGTCGTTCATTTGGGCAGATTGTTTGAAAGAGCCATCTCATTTGTTGGAAAGGATTACTTTTGCCATGTCCTATGGGACAAGTACATGAAATATGAATTCAATCAGGAGGGGTGGAGCTTTCTTGCACAAAGTTACATCTGGGCATTGAGGTTTCCGACAAAGAAGCTGCGGTTGTATTATGATAAGTATGTCATTCTCCAACTTATCCAAAAAGAGGTGGAAAAATGCTTTTCAGTGCCCACTGTCCACAATAGTTTCTCTAATATCACACCTGTGACTTGCCTATTTATTTCTGTCATTCACATTTTTAGGGCATACTAGGACTATATATGCTAAAATTTGGGTAAAACATGATTGAACAGTCAAGTCAGTACCTCAAAATAATTATCCACAACAAGAAAGGTGCCTGAGAATTTCATTTTATTACTTCACCATATATTTGAATATACTTGGTCGCTCCTATGTCAATTAGTCAGATTCGTTCAATCTTCGACTTGAAAACTACTTACTTAAGACTGAATATTCTGAACTTTCCTTTAGGTTAATGTAGTTCTTAAATGGGGATTTACATCCATACTTTCTACTTTGTTTCTTATGTGCAATGACATGTTTCAACCATCAACTCGAAAACTACTACTTAAGACTGAATATTCTGAACTTTCCTTTAGGTTAATGTAGTTCATAAATGGGGATTTACATCCATACTTTCTACTTTGTTTCCTATGTGCACTGACATGTTTATGACATGTGCCTTCTAACATTGTCCATTTTCTCCAATTGTTAAGCAATAATTTTTGTTGCTATGCATCTAGAGGTTTGGTAAGATTCTTCATGCAAATGAATGTCTAGAATTGGTTGAAATGCAAAGTTCTATGCACTCTCCGTCATATTCTTTTCCTCTAAGGTTGCTATCTATTTTCTTTAATTGGGTCAGAGGATGGAAGAAACTACAACTGGTGATACTGAAACATTCAATAGGCTCCAAAAGGATACAAATAATTTTTTTTAAGAATGCTGGAAACACCAAATTGATCTTCTACCATCTTCTCATCAACATGCACAGGAGGAATTTTTTTTCTTAAAGGAGGATGATATCTCAAATTTCCTTCTTTGCCTGCGGGGTAGGATTATAATGGAAGATGAGCTCCATTTTGAAGCTTTAATTTATTAGATTTCGAATTCCTCATATATCCAATATGTTGGTGTTTTAACAAGCGGGTGAGCAGTTAATTATTTTTATTTAAGCTTATGTTCCCATATAACTTTTTTGACTGCCAATTTGAAATTCCATAAAATAATGAATAATGAGATTCTATATAGACCGTTGCTGCTTGTATTGTCTCTTTACGATGTAGTGGAGCTTATTTCATCTTTATGTTTGGCACTCAAATTTGTGCGTACTTTTCCCCTTCTTGAAATTTATTTTCACCCTGTCATTTTTTCACCCTGTACTCCAGCTTCAAGCAGTTTGTGGCGAATCTGGAAGAGGAGATTGGATATGAAAAATATGACAGCACAGTAGAGCAACTATCTGTTCCTTGTGCTGCAATAGATTTATCTAAAGATGAAATTTCTCTTGTCATCAAGGATATGCTAGATTCTTCTGATAGACCCCTCAAATCCAAAGCGCTGGATAGATATAGATCTATTGGTGAAGAATTCTATCTGGAAGCATGCCGCCTGGATGAGAAAGTAAAGCGTTTTGAGACAAAGATCCAGAGGCGTTTTTTTGATGTTACTCCTCTTGATGATGACCAATTAATTAATTGGCATATCTACCTGGATTTCATTGAGAAGCAAGACAATTTGGACTGGGTAAGTTTTTATCAGTTATAATTCTTTTGTATGGATTTACCATACCATATTTAAATGTGTCTATGTGTGCAGGCCATGAAACTCTATGAAAGATGCTTGATTCCTTGTGCCCATTACCCTGAATTCTGGATACGGTATGTGGAGTTCTTGGAATCAAAAGGAGGACGTGAACTGGCTATTTCTGCCCTAGCCCGGGCCACTCAAATATTTTTAAAGGTGCAATTCTGCCTCATTTGTGTTTAAGTTAGTCAATATATCCCCTCTCAAAAAAAGTTAGTCAATATATGGATACAGTTAAACTGTCTGATTAGGGCTGTAAACAAACCAAGCCGCTCGCGAACTATTCGGAGCTCGGCTCGACAAAAGCTTGTTCAAGTTCGTTTAGAGAAGCTCGTAAAATAAACAAACCAAACTTGAGCTTAGTAGTATTCGGCTCGTTAGCTCGTGAACATGTTCGTCAAGTGATTCAGCTTGAAAAATATAAATTATTAGTAGACATAACTTATATTTATCCACTAAAATTAATAATAATTGTATTATATCTCTAATTAATTTTGTTTGTTATAAGAAAATAATTAATATATTTTAAATAAAATAATTTATTTTTAAAATAAAATAATCAATATTTTGAATATAAATATAAATTTAGAAAGTTCGTATAGGCTCGATTAGGCTCGTGAGCCGCTCGTGAGCCTCAAAATATTCGGTAAGTAAAGTTCGGGATTCGATTCGATACTTATCAAACCAAACTTGAGCACACCACTATTCGGTTCGGCTCGGTTCGATTACACCCCTATGTCTGATGCACGGTTCCTCTGCTGTCTTGGTGTGAGAAGGGGTCTCCAAGATCCGAAAATATTCTTGGTAGTATAAGCTGTAAGCGGTATGGCTTGGAAATACGTGTACAATGTTTTGTAATCTGTATAACTGGCTTTTCTGGTTAAACTTTCTGCATTTAACCTTATCTAACAAATGAGATGCTTTTGATAGCGTCCTATCCAGGTGAGTGAGGAGGATATATAATATTCTTTGAAGTCGAACATTGGCTCTTTCCTAAATTTAATTTCCTTTACCTTCATTTTCTACTATTTGTGAAACATATTATCTAATTTTAACATCTATTTTGTCTTTTCTGTAAAAGAAAGAACTTTTATGTCTTCGGTTTGGAGAATTTGATTTCTGCTTTGTTAATACGGTGCAGAGCGTACCAGAAATTCATTTATTTGATGCAAGGTTCAAGGAGCACATAGGAGACGCAGATGGTGCTCGTGCTGCATTAGCTCTTTGTGATCCAAAAACTGATTCCAGCTTCATTGAAAGCATTGCTGCACAAGCCAACCTGGAAAGACGTCTGGTATGGGTTGCATTATTGCATATTTCTTGCACTTGGTTGAGGAACTTTATGCTAAGGCATCGTTTGAACTTTCAGGGGAACTTTGCAGCAGCTTCTGCCACATATGAGAAAGCACTTATAAAAGCTAGGGAGAAACAGAAGCTACACCATCTTCCCACTCTGTATGTGCACTTTGCCCGCCTTACATACTTGGTATGATTGAGTAATTCCAACCATGCTGTATCAGGAAAACTTCATTCTGTCTATTATATTGTAATGCTCATAAGAATGCAGTTTTCTTGCTTTGGCAAGTTGCAAAAGAAATGAATGGTGAAAAAGAAATCTGCTGAGAGTGTTCACAATTAGCCCCCACTTTTTCGACTTGGAAAACATATTTAACTTAGATTAATTTTGATCTAGCATAGGTTTATGTGCCGTATAAAGCAGTGCAAAAACTATTGTTAATGTCTTGGCTTCTTCTTGGGTGCCGGAGATTTTGTCACCACTATTCTGGAATATTCCTCTATGCTTTTTGTTTAATTTCTCCTGTCATGATATATTATGTCGCTTGTTCTTGATTCCATAAGTTTTTCTAACTAAACCTAACTGGCTGATAGACAACAGGTAGCACTTCTGCTTCTAGAGATGTATTAATTAAAGGTATACAACAGGTGCCTCATTGCAGAATCCTTTTAGAGGTACTATTACTGTTTCTATTACTTTTTTATTTGATAAGGTAATTGAAGACTAGCATGCGGTTGTTGGGTGTGTTTTTCCTTCCTTCGATCATTAAATAGATCACCAATGTTTTCATATTTACTTTAAAAAATTATGTACGGAGACCATCAACCGTTTATCCCCTTTTCTCCTCTAGATTTACTTGTCTTTAGCATAAATTTCGTGTTCTCTAGACCAAGCCACCAAGGGTAAAGGTCAACAAACGATTGTTTTTTCTCATGTGCAGGAATTGGTAAAATTTGCGATGACTCATGAAGGAGTAAGCCATCTCAACATCATAAATTCACTCATAGCAGATGCCATTTCACCCGGATTAGATGAAAATGAAGGTTTGGATGCCAAAGATCGAGAGAACATATCATGCTTGTTTTTGGAGGTCAGTTTTTCCATCATCACTTGGTATCATTATGCTGACACCAATTATCTTGTCACTATGTGATCGTTCTTGCATTATTTGAATTCATAGTCATTTTATGGAATGTAAGATGTTAGTAAATTGATATATTTTCTTGTATTCTCTTCAAGTGATATCTATGATCTGTGTTAACTGTTATGCGGCCAACTCGTATTGGAACTAAATTGGCTGGGTGATATTGTTTGACTACTTCCGAGAAGCATATTTACTGAATCTACTACCGTGTAAACTATAAACTTCAGTTTACTCAGCCAGAATTTTCTTCATCTCTGCTCGACCTGATTCTTGTTCTTTTGATGCTGCATTGATGCCTAATATTTGTATAATGGTTTTAGTTTGTCAATCTTTGTGGGACTTTGCATGATATAAGAGAGGCATGGAATCGTCATGTCAAATTGTTTCCCCAGTCGCTGAGGTTTAAGACTCCGTCAAAGCACCCTGCATCGGGCAGTTACCCAATAGGTTCGGCCAGGGATAAAAAAGGGAAGTATGACCACCCTGTGCTTAGCCAGCCATCCACAAACCATTCCGACCAACATCATGGGCAAGGACAGGTACCTGAATCTCCAGCGCGTAACAGAGTCCATCCCAACGAGGTTGTAAGAAAGCCCGCCCCTCTTATGGACCAGAGCAGCAACGCCAAGGAAAAACAGCAACTGCTGTTGACCAAAGAAGTTTTGTCCAATGGTGATGAATCTCAGGACAGTGAACCAGCTAAAGGAGTTTCATGCCAGTCTAGAGAAGACGGTCTGAGGCCTATGGTTGTTGCTGCTGAATTTTCTGACCATGCCAAAGAGAACGCTTTGGCTGTGCGTGATTCAGACCAGAATTTCTCGTCCCAATCTAGAGGAGATGAACCGGGGCTAATGGATGTCAGTGCTGAATTAGGTATACAGTCTAAAGAAGATGAGGTTGGGAAGTCAACAGAGACAACTGAATCAATTGAAGCATGCCCCTCTAGTTTGCCCAATGTTGAAGCGGAGTTGGATCATGAGCTCAGTCAGCTGAAGCGTTCAGCTTCATCAGACCATAATTCTTTGAAGTCTCAGGAAAACGAATCTCGGGAGTTGATCCCTATGTCTTGCGATGAGTATGGAACTAGTCCGAAGAGCATTCATTCAGTCGACTCTCTCAAAGTCCGTGGTGAATTTGAACGAGATGGAACAGTGAGTCGTCAGCATAATGCACCAACAGAAGTGCATTATCCAGAAGGGCCTTCTAGCACCTGCGATGACTCAATTGAACTAGATCGTGTGGTCCAACCTCCCGGACATGCAGCATCAAGGTTGCAAGGCCAAGACCAAGCTCAAGATCGAGAGCTTAAGTTACAGCAATCTCCCTATGCTGATAGCCATAAATTAGTAATGAATCAAGGTAGGGGAAGACGTAGCCAGTTGGAAGTAGGGGCTGTTAGGGATGATAAAGCAACTGAACAGGATGAGCCCGTAATGAATCAAGGCAATGCTCAGCAGTATCCTGCTAGCCAACAGCATAGCCAGTCGGAGGATAGAGCAACTGATGTGGACCAGCAAACGGATGCCTTGACACCTCCGACTTCAATCAGTATATCTGCAGGGCAGCAACCTTTTTCCACCCAACCGTTTTCTCATGCTCAGCAGAATCCAACTGCTCCAACGACTCAGCAACAATGGCCAGAACAACAGAGCTTGGCCATGAACCAGATGATGCTGCAGTATCATTACCAGCAGCAGCAATTCCTCCAACAGCAGTATCAGCAGCAGTTGCAAATGCAACATCCCTACTACCAGATGCAGCACCAGTATATGAATCAGCAGCCGCCTCAGTCTCAACAGCAGTACGTCGAACAGCAGCAACATCCGCAGATACAGCAAGGTCATGAGCCTCAACCGAACTCTCAGCAGGCACATGATAACCAATACCAACAATCTCAGGACAATGCTTACCAAGCGCATCAATTGGCGTATAAACAGCACGCCTCGCAGGAGCAACAGCAGCTGCTTTGGCAGCAGCAGTACCAGCAGTATCAGGGCTATCAGCTGCTGCAACAACAGCAGCAAGGGTCTATGAATACGCAAGGACACAACGTGCACCACCATCCATCAAGGCAACCAGACGAACATCTGCAGCAATATCATCACCAAGCCCATACGCAACATAAATTCACTCAACCCATGAGCCAAAATCGACAGGTATGTGTTCTGTCACATTTATTGTTGGGAATATCATTGTTGGGGCGTTATGTATCTAAATTCACCCTAAGTCTTTGCATTAACTGCAGGGTACGCCCGATTATGCAGCAGCCGGAGTTTCTTCATCCCCAGCTGTTGGTGCTCGATCACCACAAGCTTCACAATAGTTTGAGATTGCTGGTGGATCTGATTCTCATGTTACGTTTTGCAGCAACCTGCCTCAGTGATAAACATGGATTTTGTAGTACAGCATATATGAGTGACTGCATGGATTCTTGATGACTTCGACCTGATCCATACATCTCAGTGTGTTAGTTTATGACCATGTTGTTGCACACGCGAGTCTTGTTGATTATCCTAGACAGCTTTTCTCACTCTCTCTCTCCAGTTCAGTCTTAAAAGTTATTTTTGTTGTGTGTTGGCATAGAGTGATTAATGCCTAAGTAGAAAGTCTTGGGGTCGAATTCATCGTAGCACGGTCTTTAAATTTATATATTTAATTGTTAATAATTTATATAAAAAGTTATTTAGTTATACAAAATTAAATACTAGTATAACCAAATGCTGTATGAAATAAGATATATGGGGAAGTCTTGTGAGACCGTCTCACAGATTTAGGGTTTTGGATCTAGTATCAGCACTGTCTTATGAATCTTAAGCTGGAGATTATCCCGCACAAGTTTTTTAAGAAAATCATATATACACAATATATCTAGGGATGGATTTTGGTATAAATTCTCTCGTACAAACTAGGAATTATGCTTTATATTTTTATACAATAATGATTTTTTATATGCACAATAAAGTTTTTTTTTTATATATACAAAAATTTACTTTTTATCAATTGTAATCATTTTTATTTTTTGTTTTTAAAAGGGGTTATTGCCGAAAAATACATGTAATTTGTCAATTATCTAGTTTATAACATGACCTTATAATTTGACCAGAAAATACATCAATTTTCAATTTAATCGCAATTTTAACATGACCTTATAGCCTGACCAGAAAATACACAAAGTTTCAATTTAATCTTAAGTATAACATGACCTTATTTTTATTCATCATAGATGCGTTAATATTTATTGTAATTTCACATTACATTGTTATGTATAAAATATTGTTAATTGATTTATTTATTTTTATAAAAAATAAGTTAGATGATTAATTATTATATATATATATATCAAGATATTATATTGGTGATTTAAAAATACATAAAAAATACACACACACACACATAATATATATATATATTCGACACACAAATGCATATATATAAATTTGATTTTAACATTATTTTAATATATTACATATATAATAAC
This sequence comes from Salvia miltiorrhiza, assembly GCF_028751815.1. Classification (NCBI taxonomy): domain Eukaryota; kingdom Viridiplantae; phylum Streptophyta; class Magnoliopsida; order Lamiales; family Lamiaceae; genus Salvia; species Salvia miltiorrhiza. Next base: position 43,121,866 of record NC_080388.1, on the reverse strand, counting down.
TATTTATCTATTTAAATTATGAAATTATAAAAAATATTAGAACCAATAAATTAGAAATATATAATTGCGTGTAAAATATTAAAATCAAATTTATATATATGTTGTGTGTGTTGAAAATGTATATTATATATATATATATATATATATATATATATTATGTGTGCGTGTGTGTATTTTTTATGTATTTTTAAATCATCAATATATATATATATATATATATATATATATATTATGTGTGTGTGTGTATTTTTTATGTTGTGGATCGTGAGGATTAGCGTTGCTATTCCGATTCAGAGATAAGATTAAACGACATACATTGCTTATACAGGTGGGCTTATTTTCCAAATGTATGATTGAGCTAATAAGCTTAAATATTTCATGAAATACAAACTGTTTATCCAATAAAATGTTTATGTGCATTCTACTATGTTTAAGGCTCGCAAAGTTAATCAATTGAGGTTGTCTTATGACTTAACACGTTGTTTGAGAATTGTGTACACTTGTTAGCTGACTCGGTGGGTTGATCTCCATCGGGCACTAACTAGAGGCGTTATAAGGGTGCTCGGCTGGTTGTGTTCCGGAGCATGAGAAATATGAAGCCTGCTTGGGTAGCGTTCCGAGGTCAAAGTAAACTTGTTTGGGTTACGCCCTCAGTTCAAGTAAGCGGGAGACAAAGATCCGTCGATGGCTAAAAGGTCCGGGATCACAACGAGTAACAGAATATAGTGTGACAATTGCGCGCAAATAATATATATATATATATATATATATATGAAATGTTTTAACATGCTTAGAAGTTATTTTACTTTTAAAACCTTCTAAGTCATGTCAGTATGATTGGATAAACTACTCTTGCGAATTGTGAAATGTTTTAAAAGTTGCAACCTACTAAGTACATTAGTACTTAGCCCAAATATTTTCAAATGTTTTTTAGGTTAATGGCTAGTGTTGACGGGGCAGAGCTGAGGCTAGGGTTCAACTCTGTATTTTGGCTTCCGTTGTAGTACTAGCCTTTATCTATCTTTCGTTTTCTTGACTGTTAGGTCCGGAGGGTCTCGAATAGGTATATGGGGAGGGGGGGGGGAATACACCTATGGGCTATTTTTCTCCTCTAAAACAGAGGGATCTCAAGATAGAGATCAAAACGAAACTTTACAAGCAAACTAAGACACATGTTAACAAAAAGGAGTTTTGACCAAACATGGTTGACGACTGATACTGAAAAACTCTTCAGTAAAGAGTTATCAATTAAGTTACTGGAACTTAACTGATGCACGTAAAGGCTTCAGTCGAGTTTGCTAAAACAGAGATGATATTACTCTTCCTGACTATCAGAGGATAGATCAGTCAGATTAATATCATACGCAGCGAAAATAACTTTGTTTCGTAATAGCCTCGGTTGAGCACGTTGTTAGTCTTAGGTTTCTCTTTGCAGTTAATCAGAATTCAGTTTATGACAAGAAGAAACACAAGTAAGAATGTAAAACTGAAAGCTGTAAATAACACATAGACTTTTACGTGGTTCGAAAAACACTTCCTTCATCCACGGTCGGTTGATCAGACCAACAATCCACTCCGCAAGTGCTTAACTGGTGCACTGCAAACCGAACCGTGTGTTTGCCGGGTGCACACAACCGTACCACGGAAGATTCCACTCTTTAGTACCAACACTTCACTCGCGTTGGATTTCTCACTCCTAGCACAACCCACGCTAGGATCTCATGGAGTCAGAGTACCTTCCTGAACTCCTTTACCACTCAAACACTCGATTCTATCTCTCGAAAGGAGGTTTGAAAACTTGCCAACTATACTTCAAAGAACAAGTTCTTTGGAGCAAGTTTGACCTAGGCTTCTGGGTTAAGAGAGGTTTGCCTAAGGTCTAAGAGAATATGTGTAATCAGTAGTGACTGATTTTTGGCTTTGGAATTCTCTTCTTCGATTCAAGCTTTGGGGAGGTTAAGCTTTTGGCTGAGAAACTATTTTGGCAGAGTTTCAGCTTATGTCCTTGAATCGGTGAATATTGAAGTGATCATCGAGCGCTATTTATAGGAGAGGTTTTGAATAGATCCGTTGGCGGAGAACGTCTTCAAGATTTCTTCCGTTGGAGAGCTTTTCGAATTTGGGCTGAGGCTTCAATCTTCGAGGTTCCTTGTTTGGTGGGAACGACTATGTTGAAGAGCAGGAGATGTGACGTCTCTGATAAAGTAGCCACCAAATAGGAATGACCTCTGCAGAGAGGGATGATCCTGAGATTCTCTGCATTTAATGCGGCTGTACTTTTGGAGTACGTGGCTTTCTTTGAACGTTGGAAGTTCAGTCCGAGGAAGAATGTTTAACTGATACTTGACTTTAGTATCAGCCCGCTGAGTCCACGCGGCATGCATTAAGTAATCAGTTTCGAACTGATTCTTCAACTGATACTTCAGTTGGTATCTTCAGTCTTCAGTCTTCAGTCCTTCGTCCTTCAGTCTTCAGTCTTCAGAACCGCAAGCTAAACTAGAAACGAACTCTAACACTTGAGTTCAAACAGTTCTAGTCTATTACAATTAAGACCTATGTATTTTGGTATCATCAAAACAAGGATTAGGATATTCCATAAAGTTCCCAACATTGACTTAAGACCTTTATGCTACGACTCTAAACGATATCTTTTGTTGAGCCTAGACTATTGACTCTCAAGTATTTTGATTAATGAATGTTGGTTATTTGAAGCATGAAACTAAACTTGTGATCATGGAGTTTGTTATGTTGTTGATTGATTTGTATCACTTGGATATATGTCTTTTCTTCATTCAAAGGGACGATGCCCGATTGTTATCCCTTTTATTCGGATTTCACAAGATTTTTTTCCCTTGTTCATTTCAATGATTAGTCGCACCCCAGTTATAGTTATTGTTTAAATAAATGAGGCGTGACAACTTTGATTCATGAAAAAAAAAAAATCAATATGAATATTAAATTAAAGATCATGATAAGATCTTTTAATTCGATGTAAAAATGATAATGAAAAAAAAAGTTCAATTTGATCGTTCTAAATATCAAAATTAGATATAGTAGTAATCTTTCATGCAATTAAGGCAAATGACATTATATTGATTAATTTTAGAACTTTTAAATTTTTTTAAAAAAGTTTTAAAAAGTGAAATTTGCATTAATTTAAATTTAAATTTGCTAGGTAAAATTAGTTATATATCTAACAATTAGAATTTAAATTATTATATAGATTTATTTAACTTTTAGTTATGTTTTGTGCTGTGACTTAATATTTGAATTAGTTATATTTATTTATTTTGTATAAATATATTTGATGTCATTTTTAATTTTATATTGTTTGTACTTTTTTTTATTTTATGTTTTGGACTATTTAAATATTAACATTTATGATATAGTTGGAAAATTTAAGAGTACGAAATTGTTATATTAAGTGTGAGCTATTAATTTTATTATAGTAATTTGCTCAATAGGAGATTGACTTAAATTATTTGCTTGATAATTTAAATTTAATTATTGTATGATAATTTAATTATTATGTGTTAATTTAATTAATATAAGATTATTTAATTATATATTATACTAAAAAAAATATTGAAACCTTAACTATTATACTCATTAAGTTGATATTTGTTATTATACATTCCTTCAAATCAAATATTAATATTTAAATTAATATAACTTTATTTTTTTACCAATTAATCTAATCCATAAATAATGATATTTTAACATTTTTATATAATTTTAAATTTTTAAATAATAAAATATGTTGTGTGGCCCGTGCATCGCACAGAAGGTCGTACTAGTGATTATAAAGTAGCTCGAAATTGGATGAAAATTAAATACCTTGTTGCAATTGCAACGAACTGCCTAACCTAGGGGTGAGCAAAATATCCGAAATCCGAATATCCGATCCGAACCAAACCGAAATTTAAAATTTGGTTCGGATTTTTCGGATTTTCGGATCGGATCAGATTGAATTTTAAGCAAATTTCGGATTTTCGGATCGGATCGGATTGGCACCTTAAAAATCCGAAAAAATCCGAAATCCGAATTATATTTATAATATAATTAATATTATAATATTATAAACAAATATATATAATTATTAGTTTTTAAATAGTTAAATATTTCTAAATTCTAACCCTATACTCCCATTTTGGTTGATTATAATTAATGGCTTGTTAATTATGACCTTAATTTGATTGTAATTATCTAATATGTTAGGTTGACATCTATTTCGGATTTTTCGGATTTTTTCGGTTTTCGGATTTTTTTTTGACATTTCGAATTTTTTTTCACATTTCGGATTTTTCGGTTCGGATCGGATTTTATCCGAAATTTTTCGGATTTTCGGATTCGGATTTTCGGATAATACGGTTCGGATCGGATTGAATTTTAGGAAAATTTCGGATTTTCGGATCGAATCGGATCAGGCAAAAATCCGATCCGAAATCCGAATGCTCACCCCTAGCCTAACCACCAAATCAGGTGGTAACATGCATGCTTGAAGATTTTTTTTTTCCTATGTTTTATTTTTTTTGATTCGATCACACCGTGTAATTTACACATTGATAATTAATTTATGAACTAAGATATTGCATATGTAATAAGGTTTATTATATCCCGTGTTATTATATTTTAGCGTTATAAAAAATATTTTTTGTTCCACTTTATTGAATTCAATGACATTTATGATGAGTCGTTGACATGAGTTTTCTGTATGCTAGCTAGCCTTCCGATCATCAAAAAATTATGTAGGACATATTTAATTGGATACATTAGTCTGGGTTAATTGCTTGTAAGAACAAGAAACATGTTTAAATTAGGGATTATTGCCAGAAAATACATATACTTTGTCAATTTTCTGGTTTATATCATGACTTTATAATTTGGCCAGAAAATACATTAATTTTCAATTTAATTGCAATTATAACATGACTTTATAGTCTGGCCAGAAAATACACCAAATTTCAATTTATTCTCAATTATAACATGACCTTATTTAGATTATTTTTCATCATAAATGTATTAATATTTATTGTATTTATATTAAATTTTTATGTATAAAATATTTTTAATTGATTGATTAATTTTTATAAAAATTAAGTTAGATGATTAATTATTTCATAATATATATATATATGTATGTATGTATTTTTAAGCCATCAATATAATATCTTGTTATATATATATATATAAATTTGATTTTAATATTCTATTAATATATTATATATATAATAAGTATTTATTTATTTAAATTGTGAAATTATAAAATATTAGGACCAATTAAAAAAATTACGTACATATATAATAGAAACTATGTTAAAAAGTAAATAATATTATATATTATTTACATATAGATGTATATTTATCAAATATATATGTATTTATATATAGTATATTGTGAGATGAAAAGAAAATTAAAAATATTTAATGTATTAAAGTTGATATTATTATACTAAATTAATTACAAGATCATGTTATAATTGAGAATAAATTGAAATTTGGTGTATTTTTTGGCCAAACTATAAAGTCATGTTATAATTGCAATTAAATTGAAAATTGATGTATTTTCTGACCAAATTATAAGGTCATGATATAAACCAGAAAATTGACAAAGTATATGTATTTTCTGGCAATAACCCCTTTAAATTATGATCTTTAACTAATACTTCACACTTTTCCTTTTTAATTTATTCTATTTATAATGACATTTTTTTCAAAAATAGTAATACTTCCTATATTATTTACACACATTAAATAAGTGATCATTATTCACTTTACACTCTTAACACCTTATTCTTAATTTATGTGTCAAAGTAAATGTGCTAAGATAAGTTTGATGAAGAAAGCATTATTTTTTTGACAAATTAATACTCTCACGTCCCATAAAAGTATGCACTTTTTGTCATTTTGGTACGTTCTAGTGTGTACTTTTTCTTTGGATCATTTCTTCCACTAATAACACACTCACCTAACATTTATCAAAACTCGTGCTACCAACAATCATGCACACTCTTATGAGATGAAGAGAGTGCATAATTTTTGAATTTTTTAAAATTCGATCCAAATTAAAATTTCGACCATATTTATTCACAAGTGGATGCTAAAATATTTTTTCATTTTCATCTTCATCATAATAAGCTCTTATAAAAATGTCACATAATAAAATTTCAACGTACATATAAAATTAAATGTGGCCAGAATTTTAATTTGCACCAAACTTCAAAAAATTCCAAGTTTATATATTAATAATCCAAAGAGATTTATTAATTAAAAATCAAAATTTGAATATACTTTATATATTTATTGACAATTAAGCTTATTAGTATATACTAGTAAAACTTACAAAGTAAACTTAAATTATCCAGCATCGGTTGTTTTGTAACAAATAAAATATGTTTATCCCTCGAAATAAAAAAAGTAAATTTAAATATAATGATAACAATAATGTTATTAAAAAAATAAGAAAGTTTCAGCTGCGACGCCCCACAAATATGTAAGTGTGCACTCAATGTTTTCCTCCGTTGATATTTCCGCGGCGATCCTAATCGCATATAACCTAAACCCCCAAAACCCTAATTCAAAATCCAGTGTCTATATAAACCACTCAGCATTTCACTCCCAACATATCTTAGCGGCGGAGCTAAGCAGAACACAGAGCACAAGGCAGAACAATCTTCCGCCGCCCTGTTGAACCTCAGCTCCGTCCATCTCTCTACATGCCAAAGGCGAAAGCTATAATGATTTCTCTTTCTAAGATATTCTGCATTTGAGTTTAATTTGTTCAATTTTTTTTGGATTATTTGGGTTTTATTTCGAGAGGAATGTGATGATTGATTTTTGTCGCCCCAGGCTTAATTTGCATCTAAAAGTTAGTTGCAACGTGGTGATTGACACTTTTAATACTGATTCCTCTCTCAATTTTTTCATATGTTTCTGTAAATATTTTATAGATCTTCAACTGATTCGATTTGAGTTATATGATGATTGATTTTTGTCGCCCCAGGCTTAATTTGCTTCTAAAATTAGTTGCAATGTGGTGATTGACACTTCTAAATCTGATAAATTTTCATAGTTTTTTGAATTATTGAGATATGTGATAAGAGGCGTGATGATAATCTACCCATATAGATATATTTTCTGTATTTGAATGATGAATACTTATCATGCACTACCATCTGATCTCTTATCCATATCTCAGAGTCCATTTGTTTCGTAGTATTTTTCCTTGGGTTAATCTAATTTGTGATTTTTTATTTGTAAAAAAAAATTGATATTTTTTGTTGATGCAAATAGCAATCCGTGATGAAATTTGTTGTCAATTAGCTGATGTCCCAGTGATTATCAAAATCAAATTCACCATCTTTCGACTGAGATTGCTCCTAATTCATACATTTTTTATTTTAATATTAACAATGACTCCATTTGTTTTTTTATGCCCGTGGTATCTAATGTCAAGAACTGTATTATATTTCTTGATATTTCGTTTTTGAGGGCATAAACCAACTCGAACAGGCCTTGCGACACAGTTGGCTTCTCTATTACTATAAGCTTTCTGTTACTGATTTCCTGTCTACATAATTCAAATATATTCTAATTCCGTTTTTATGGGTTATTGGTAATTGGTTGATTTAATCCTACTTCTCGACTAAAAATTCGTTTTTTCTTGTTCCAAACATTATTGTACATTAAAAAATTAATCTTTTTTTTTCCAGGTATAAACAAGATGCCTTTGTTATAGACGGCCGTTGTGTTTTCGGGATGCCTCACTCCACCTTGTAGCTCGTTTGACATTTAGTTTCTCATTCCCAATGTAATTTTGTTGTTGTAATGGAATTCGAGCTGATTTGAGATGTTGATTTTTGCGTAATTGTAACTAATTTTGGTTATTAAATTTGATCAATTGCTATTATATAATCTACATCATGGCCCTTCGGTTATTCGAGGCCCTTTGGTATGTTTTTTCATGAGACATCACTATGTAATCTGGCACGATCGAAGTTCAAAATCGTGCACCAGCGAAGTTCTTTAGTTTAACTTGAAATTCTTTTCTCTAGAAAACAATCCTCTTTTTTAATAAACAGTAATTTGGTAAAGATAATACAAAAATTATAGTAATAAAAAAGGTTTATCTTCAAAATGAATGAAATCTCAAATTATGCATGTTTGAATTATTAGCTATTGTAGAAGGAAGTCCAAAATTCGTAGTATTAAAAAAATGAAACCGAATTGAGACACTTGGCCGAAGGAGAATGACTTGTGAAGTCATATACTAGTATTTTAAATTGAGACACGCACTTTTTTTATTGTTTCTATTTTGTGGTTCAGTTGCATGCAGCAGACCAAATGCAACCAATTTGAATTTTGAACCAATTTTTTTGTTGCAAGGATGACGTGTTGGATGAAGAAGGTGAGTTGGAAATTGGGCAAAACGATGAAATGGGCCGACTCAACCACATGAAAATTCCATCTTCTCACTTTCCGAGGTTGTCATATTCATGTATACAATGGGCATTACATTTCACAACAATATGTAAACAAAACTGCGGCTTTCACATGGTGTGGGAAAGTTAAGTTAGTATGATGATGATAATCACCCCTGTCTTCCTACTTCGCCACGCTTCACTTGGATTCTACACATCAATTCTGGTTCTTTATTCCTAAAAATAAATGGAGCTGCACACTGTAAAGCAAAGGGATACATCATCCTCGGCTGCAAGCAACCTTAAAACAGATGAGAAGACTATTGCTCTGTACAATGCCGATGCGAGATTGATGGCGGAGTTTGAGCAATCTGGTATGTCTGGTAACTTCTTCAACTATTGTAAATCAGTGCCTTTTGCTCCGACTACTATAAGTAGTGAGGATGAGATGACTGCTTATCTAACTAAGATTCAGAGGGGTGGTTTTGTTCAGTCTTTCGGTTGTATGATTGCTGTTGAGGAACCTAATTTTAGCGTGATTGGTTATAGTGAGAATTGTTTCGATATGTTAGGGGTGACTGGTGTTGTTGTTGGGGGGAAACTAAGTTTGATTGGGGTTGATGCCACAACCTTTTTCACTACTTCGTCCACGGACTCATTGGCTAAGGCCGTTGCTTCGAGAGAGATATCATTCTTGAATCCTGTTTTGGTGCATTCTAGGAGCAATCACAGACCATTTTATGCTATATTGCATAGGATTGACGTGGGCATTGTGATGGATTTGGAGCCTGGTCATGGTGGTGATCCTACTGCTGTGCATGCCGGGGCTGTGCAATCGCAGAGGCTTGGCCGTGAGGGCGATTACCAGGCTACAGTCACTGCCCGAGGGTGATGTGGGAGCTCTGTGTGATGCTGTGGTAGAGGATATTCAGAGGCTTACAGGGTATGACAGGGTTATGGCGTATAAGTTCCATGAGGATAATCATGGTGAGGTTGTGGCTGAGATTAGGCGGTCGGACTTGGATCCATTTCTAGGGTTGCATTATCCTGCCACGGATATCCCACAAGCAGTGCGGTTCTTGTTCCAGCAGAACCGTGTTAGAATGATCCACAATTGCAAGGATAAGCCGGTTAGGATAATCCAGAATGAGAAGGTGAAACAACCTATTTGTTTGGTGAATTCCACCCTTCGTGCGCCTTATGGTTGTCATACTCAGTATATGGAGAACATGGGGTCTATTGCCTCATTGGTGATGGCAGTTATTATAAAGAATGACGACTCGAAGAAGCTGTGGGGATTAGTAGTGTGCCACCACACGTCTCCACGCTATGTCTCTTTTCCTCTCCGGTATGCTTGTGAGTTCTTGATGCAGGCGTTTAGTTTGCAACTTTACATGGAGCTTCAGGTGGCATCACAAATGGCCGAGAAGAAGATGATCCATATGCAAACATTGTTGAGCGACATGCTTCTTCGAGATGCTCCAATTTGCATTGTGACTCAGTCCCCTAACATCATGGATCTTGTGAAATGTGATGGGGCTGCACTTTATTATGGTGGGAAATGTTGGTTGCTTGGTGTCACTCCAGTAGAGGCACAATTAAACGATATTGTCGAATGGCTGTTGAGTACTCTTGGAGACAACATGGGATTAAGTACAGATAGTCTTGCTAATGCTGGCTATCCAGGAGCAGCTTCTCTAGGTGATGCTATTTGTGGCATGGCTGCAGCGAGAATTTTCACTCGAGACTTTGTCTTCTGGTTTAGGTCCCACACTGCAAAAGAACTCAAGTGGGGAGGGGCTAAACATCACCCAGAAGACAAAGATGATAGTGAAAAGATGAATCCCAGATCTTCGTTTAACGCATTTCTTGAAATAGCTAAAAGCAAAAGTATACCATGGGAGACAGTTGAGATTAATGCAATTCATTCTTTACAGATTATAATGAGAGATGCTTTTCAAGATATTGAAGACAATGTTCCTAAATCTGGCTTGAATTCCAATTCTGATGGTGCACACTTGGTTGAAATTGCTGTAGTGGCGACTGAAATGGCCCGATTAATAGAAACATCCACTGTTCCAATTTTTGGAGTAGACTCATTCGGTTTGATAAATGGATGGAATGCCAAAATGTGTGAGTTAACAGGATTAGAGTTGCTTGAAGCTATCGGGAAGTCACTAGTTCCCGATATTGTCCATGATGATTCATGTGAAGTTGCCGAGAACCTTTTGGCTGGAGCTCTTAAAGGTAATTCTTTTATCGTTTAAGATCATTTAAGTTCTATATTATTTTATTGTATTATTTTCTCTATTTTTTCCAAAGGAGGCTTTGTTTTCTTTCATGTCTTACATAAATAATTCTCACATTTTTATGATGAAACATGGAAATTACATATTCCATCATTAGACTCTATAGTGGTCATATCACATTGCTATATTTTCTATGACATCTTCTTGTGTTATATGTGGAAGAACAATTTATTTTTAACTACATGATTTATATGTGTAAGAATAGACAAACTTTGGATATGTTATAGGCATTAAAGCTGAACACATAAATTAGTTTCATGTAATCTCCTATTAAACTATCATTTGTGTTAGAAACTAAGTGATTATCCTCAAAAGATTGTTGTTGTTGTTGTTTAATGGCATGTATGACGAACCCATATGAGTGAGAATGGTTGTGTGTTACATGTTCAAAATTTTCAACCATTTCACATTTATGCATCTGTTCCATAATTTTTCATCCTCCCATGACCCACCTATCTCGACTCTCTCTTTTGTTTCTCTTTTTGGTTAGGTAAAGAGGACAAAAATGTGGAAGTAAAGTTGAGGAAGTTCGGAGAGCATGTCGCAAACTCAGTTGTATACCTTGTGGTTAATACATGCATTAGTAGGGACTACAAAAATAATATTGTGGGTGTATGTTTTGTGAGTCAAGATGTCACTATTGAGAAAACCGCGATAGCTAACTTCATCCGTATGCAAGGGGACTACCAAGCTATAATACAAAGTGTAAATAATGTGATTCCACCCATATTTGCTTCTGATGAGAATGCATGTTGTTCTGAATGGAATGCGGTAATGGAGAAATTGACTGGTTGGATGAGGCACGAGATAATTGGGAAAACGCTGCCTGGTGAGATTTTTGGAAGTTTTTGTCGACTGAAAGATCAAGATGTGCTGACAAAGTTTATGATTCTTCTTTATCGTGCTATCAGTGGCCATGATGCTGAAAAGCTTGCTTTTGGTTTTTTCAATCGGGAAGGAAAGTTTGTCGAGGTATATTTGACAGCATACAAGAGAGTAAATGAGAGTGGAAAGATATTTGGGTGTTTGTTCTTATTGCAGATAATGGCGATAAGTCAAAAAGAGTCCACAATTCTTAAACAAGACGAATGTGAAGAGCTTTTGATAAGTAAAAAATTGGCTTACATTATGCAAGAGGTGAAAAATCCTCTTAACGGCATTAGTTTTACCCATAAACTTCTGGAAAGCTCAACCATTTCAGATGATCAAAAGAAATTTCTTGAGACTAGCAATGCTTGTGAAAGACAGATATTATCCATTATCGACGATACTGATATTGGAAGTTTTGAAGAAGGGTAAGTCTTCTTAAAATCTATCTATATAAATACTTGGTGCATTGTATATTTTTAGACTTGTCTTTAAGAATAAAATTTTTCAGTTTAAAAAGTTGAAAGCTTTTGTTTATAATACTAGGAGGGTGGTAGTTGCACGTAAAAAGTAGTATATATATATATATATATATATATGTGTGTGTGTGTGTGCGCGCGCGTGTGTGTGTGTTTGTATGTATACATTATTTTAATGATGTTTTCTTTGGTCACACAGCATGATTGACCTAAAAGTCAAAGAGTTGATTTTGGGTGATGTTGTCGATGCTATTGTTAGTCAAGCTATGATTTTGCTTAGAGAAAAAGATTTGCATCTTATCCATGACATTCCCGAGGAAATAAAAAGTCTCTGCGTATGTGGCGATCAGATGAAACTTCAGTTGATCTTGTCTGATTTCTTGCTTTGTATTGTGGAGTATGCGCCTTCTCCAGATGGTTGGGTGGAAATAGAGGTATCACCTGTATTGAAGTTGATACAGGATGGGAATGAGTTTGTTCATCTGAAATTCAGGTACTATAAACACAATCTCATTAGTTTTTTTTATATAAAGCTCGTACATGAGAATATAATAATGATCTTCATAGCAACAAAATTAATATTTTAATAAATGTTGTATGTTTATATGATGTGAATGCTTATTCTGCCTTTATCTCCTCGACTCATGGGTTGGTATGGTGAAATTACACATCACCTCAACTTATTCTGCCTTTAAACAATAGTAGCGGTTTCGAATATCTAAATCTATATAAAAAGAATTGGTATAATTGTATAAGATTGATGTTGTTTTGTGTTTATGATGATTGTTGTGATGGTTTTTATAATTGTTCTCGTTCGTGGCAATGTAGAATGGCTCACCCTGGGCAAGGTCTGCCTCACCCTCTTATTGAAGAAATGTTTGGTGCGAAAAACCAGTGTATGACACAAGAAGGAATCACGTTGAACATTTCCCGAAAGCTTCTCGGCATGATGAACGGTAATGTCCGTTACTTTAGAGAGCAAAACAAGAATTACTTAGAAATTGAGCTTGAGCTCCCATTGAGAGATCCAAAATTACATGGCTTCAGCTGATGTTTGGTAAAATGTGCCATGTTCTTAGATAAATAGGGTATTGAGTTGTAGGAAGGCTTCATGGGTTGGCCTAGTCTATGCAATCACTATTTAACCATTTTTCCTAGTTGAAATACACATCTCAACTCTCAAATACATTATATATATATATAAACATCTCATAGACCATTTGATATTTGATATGTGTATTGTTTAGTAATGGTATGTCAATTGCTTATTGTTTGGTGTATTATTGCATATTATAGAAATTGATTGTCTGTGTAGCAAGCTTAAATCTAGTTTGACATTTGCGTATTTTATAGGAGATTAATTCTTTTTATATTCAGTTTTGCTAAAAATGTTTGTTGGTTTGTCATACTTCTCTATGTTACTTGGATTTACTTATTTAACGAAAGATTAATGCTTTATAAATATTCATTTATGCTTAGAAATTGATTGATATTGTATCATACTTTTTTATATCTTGAGATGTACTTATTGATTATAAAATTGATGCTTTGTTATAGATTCAGATTTGAGTTAAACTTATATAGGGATGTAAAAGAAAACAAGTGAACATAAAAGTATTTAGCATTGAACTGCAACGTAATTAGTAATAACAAATCATATAATTAGCGGTTAGTTTAACAGAGATTAGTTGATCTGTCTCCCATATAGGAAGGATACATTATTAGTGTGATAACAAGTTCTGTGCGAATTCATTAGATGCAAGGATAAATAATGTATTCAGCTACGATATATAATGTTTTTCAATGAAATAATATATACGACTAATACTCTAAGAGCTCATTTGGTACAGATGATTAGGGTGTATAATATACTTATGAAATCTTAATATTTTATTTGGTAAAAAGTAATACGAAACACACGACCCTTTATAAATTAAAGGTCCGAAAATATTTTACTGATTTGAGGGATTTTGTATACCACCTATGTAAGTGGTATACGTAATACAAATCTTAATTATAACTATTATTAACTTTATATAATCTTAATACATCATACTAAACAACATATTATATTTTATAGATATTTTAATACTTTCTACCAAACATGATATTAGTATGATATATAGTAAAAGACATCTCAGTTAAACATATCTCACCTTATTCCATACCGCGTACCAAACGAGTCCTGATTAAAACATGATTAAGATTGGAAGATCCCACCAATTAAGGAGGTGCACAATTATATGGAATATAAATAATACTCCCTCCGTCCACGAAATGAGTACCCATATTTCCTTTTTCGTCCGTCCACGAAATGAGTACCCATTTCCCTTTTTGGAAAGTGTACCCCACACACCTCTTTAATTAATACACTCAAAATGTGGGGCCCTTAAACTATTCACACTACACTCCATACATTTCTTAAAACCCGTGCCGTCCACAAATGGGTACTCATTTCGTGGACGGAGGGAGTACTTAATAGCCTTTACGCACAAATAGTTAAACAAATTATAAATCAAGAATTAATCTTATCCATAAATTGAAATAAATGAATGACCCAGATCCGTTCCTATTTAACATATAAGTGAAAAAAATTATTTGAGCTCACCCTTATATATATATAGGGTCGTATTCTATGGAGAATGATATATAAGTAGAGAATAGAGAAACATTAAATATGTCATGAACATGTTAGTAGAAGCGGTTGAACATACGAATAATTTTGTTGAACGTTTGAGAGTTTGGAGGTTCTAACCCTTTATTAGTTCAACACAATTCCCGTTGAACGTTAAACGCACGAACGCTGACCGTTAGATTAGATAAGATCAACGGCTGAGATTGCTTCTCCTTTCTTTGCAAACATTTACTTTTCTGTTGGACATTCTCCTATATATATATATATATATATATATATATATATATATATATATAGTGTTAGATTCCAGTGGGATTGCTATTTTTCGTGATATGTGAGACAAATGAATAAATTAGTATATAGTAATGAATAAGACAATATATAGTGTTGAAAAAAGATACTAAAAAAATTAGTAAAATTTTCGCACCCTCCAGAATTCGAGCCAAGATAAAAATTTTCACCCTCCAGACAGGGACGGAGCCAGGGGGCTAGAGCCCCCTGCCAATTTTTTTTTTTTTTAATTTTAAAATATATATAGATATATGTTTATATCTATTATAAAATAATTTTGTTATATAAAAGAGTATTTGGTTATTAAATTCTCACATATATACTTAATTTAAGGATAATTTTGTTATTTAAAACTATACTAGTCTATGAAATATTGTTTGTTATTATTACTATTATACTTGTCTTTTAATAAAAAATGCCTAATATGTATGAAATGCTAAAAAAAATTATAATGTATTGAAACTAATTTGTAATATATAGAAAATATATAATCTATGAACATGTTGTTTGTTATTATTATTAATATGCTTGCCTTTTAATAAAAAATGTCTTAAATATACGGAATGTCCAAAAAAAGTTTTGTGATATATTGAAACTATATAATCTATGAAAATATTGTTCGTTATTATTAGTATTATGCTCGTATTTTAATAAAAAAATACCTTAAATATACAGAATGCCCAAAAAAAATTTCTCGGGGGCTACCGCCCCCGAACCCCCATGCAAGTTCAGCCCCCCCGAACTTAATTCCTGGCTCCGTCCCTGCCTCCAGATAAATATCAGTCATATCATACACTAAATCAACGCCTATAAATCAATGTAAGATCTCATTGTAAATAAATTCAATTAGAAGGGTATAGTTGAAAACTGAAAGAAAATTATAAATAGTAATAAACCCATCTGCCATATATAACCTACGAATTAGCAACTAATTGCTTTTTAAGAACACATAATATTCCTAACAAAAAAGGACACATAATATTAAATGTACAAATAGTCAAGAACAATTGTATTCTGAACATTTTCTATTTTCTTTTTCCTTCTCAATTTTAATATTTTAATTTTTTAAATTATAGTATATATTTATTATTTTATGTATTAAAAATTATTAATAGGGCATTATGTAATTATACTAAAACACTAAATGTTCAAGAACCATTTGCACAAAAATAGTAAAATATGTGTTTCGTAAAAAGAATAAAAAATAAAATATTACACATGCATAAAAAAATTATAGTACTCCATCCGTCTCACTCCAATAGGCTCACTTCTTTTGGGCACGGAGATTAAGAAAACTTACTTTTTAGTAAGAAAGTGGTAGAAAAGTGGTGTGGTCCACACCAATTAAGTATAACTTTTTTACCCAAAAAGGAAAATGAGGGTATTGGAGTGGGACATCCCAAAAAGGGAAATGAGCCTATTGGAGTGGGAGTATATTTTTATTTATATTATATATTAAAAATCTTAATAGAATATTATGTAATTATTATAAAATAATAGCATATTATATATTATAATTTATTTAAAAAAAACATTAACTCGATAATTTCATCTAACTAATGAATTGATTATTAAATTCTTAATATTATATATAAAAAAAGGTATTTGCATGTACTTTCTCACAACTCCATCTAAGTAATTAAATCTTACTTTATAAAAACAGAAAATGAATCATCCCCTTTTAAAATCGGAATAATATAATAAGATTAATATCAACTAATATATATTATCTTTACAAAAACTAAAGCCAAATATTTTCTAATATGCGTGGATGTATTATTACAAAAAGCGTGTATAACGTTTTAATTTTTTTCTATTCTTTACACAAAACAGATATTTTACTATTTTTGTGTAAATTATTCTTGACTTTTTTCACAGGGTTTTCGCCAGTAAGATTTTGACGAGGCCTAGCTAGCGGTTTGTGCTTCCAATTGGTGATTAATTTTTTGCTTTTTCTTTTTCCTTCAATAAAATTTTAATTCAACAGTGTAAATTATTCTTGACCATTTAATGTTTTAGCTTAATTCAAAAAATACTTATATTTTACTTTCTTGACCATTTAATGTTTTAGCTAATTCAAAAATTATTTACTTTTTACTTTCTTTGTAGGGTAATTGTTATTTTCCTTTTTTGGTGGATAAAATTAGAGCTGCCAAATGGGTTGGGTTAGGCCAGCCCGGCCCAGTCTACTGGGCTTTCGAATTATACCGGGTCGGGCTGGGCTGGCCTGAAATATGATCAGGCCTCAAAATCGCAAGCCCAACCCAATCCCTACCGGGCCACCTGGCGATCGGGCCAAACTCACCCAATAATTTTTAAAAAAAAATTCTAGTATTTTTTTGCTATAAAAATGATAAAAAAAAAAATAATAAATCTACTAACATAAAATCAAATCATCAATTCACAAATATAATTAAAGATAAAATAAAAATTTTAAATCATACTATTGTATGTCAAAACACAACGAAAAATAAATGAAAATCATATAATAGATGTTTTATTAAATAACACTTCAAAGTATTTTAACAAATATAAAGTCCTAATAGTAAATATTAAGCAAACTCAAAATATTGTATCTAAACCAAGAAAGCACCCATTTTAAACTATAAAATTAGCAAAATAGATGTTCACATTCCACACTGCACTAATTAAAATCTATTCTAAAAAGGGGCAAACTCACGGTCACGACAAATTCAAAGAGAAATGATAATACTCATTAAATCATGAAAGGGATTCACAAAAATAAATAATTTAAATGAATATATATATATATATATATATATATTTATACCAAGTATTTAATTCAAGATATAATATTTTTAATATTTAATTCCGAAGCTAAAATTTCTCAATTAATTAGCTAACATAAGAGCGAAATATGAACATGAATTTATTTTTAATTCTTTTTTTATTTTTAATTTTAAAATATATAATTATATAAGTAAATATTATAAATTAATAATTAAAAAAATCGGGTGGGCCAAAAAGCCCCAAAACCTCGGGCTTTTTAGCCCCGAAGCCCTAGTCGGCCCAAGGGGCTGTTTGGGTGGGCCTTTTAGGCCCGATTTTTTTCGGGCCTCTATTTTATCGAGCCCAACCAACTTCTAAATTCGGGCGAGTTGGGCCTGCCCATCGGGCCAAACCAATTTTGACAGCTTTAGATAAAATCAATTAAATAAATCAAACAAAAAATGTACAAGATTTTACGGCACACTATATGGATATGACTCAAAAAGAGCATGGAGAAAACTATTTCTTTGCTTACGACGGTCGATCTTGGTCTTTTCATTTTTTTTTTCTTTTCTAATTTTCTTTTATTTTCTTTTGAATTTTTTGTGCTTTGATTCTCATTCTCTTTGCGAAACAATACAGTTTACTCATCCTTTCCTCTTTTATGTCAAACATGTTTTAATCTCAATTAATTATAAAATTTTAATTTTAGATATAAATGATAAATTATAGAATTAGATTCACTATGTGGATGTAATTATAACAATTATACATTGGGATATGAAATTTAAAATTTGGTGTGACTTAAAGTTGCTTTTCGAGTTCACGATCACAGCCTCTCTAATATTTTATATAATTTCTTTATTTATAGTTATATTATATTGATTATAATAATGCAATTTACATAATAATTACTCTTTTCGTCCACCAAATAAGTACCCATTTTCTTTTTTAGTAAGTATACCTCACACAATTCACTCACAATAAAAGTGAGCCCCTTATTCCAAGTTACACATTTAATCAATTTCTTAAAATTTGTGCCACCCCCAAATGGATACTTATTTCGGGGATGGAGGGAGTATTATTTATCGGTAAATTAATAAAGAAAATATTCCTCCCAAAATTATGTTAATTTTTACAATAGCAATTTTATGTTATAAACATTTAAAAAAATTACACCTTAACAAATGAGCTTCTCAATTAATCCAAACTAAATAAAATTGTTATTATTTTACTATTATATACCTAAAGGATATAAAAAAAATATTTTGATAATATTTGTCATATATATGCAAAAATACCTTTGTATGATAATTTTTTTGAAATAAAAGTAATTATGTATAGATGATAGTGAAATAAAGTTATTTAGTTTTTGCATTTAATAATTCAAATATAGCATGTACTCCCTCCGTCCATGAAAAAGAGTCCCATTTGGGGTTCGACACGGGTTTTAAGAAAGTTTTTAAAGTAGGTGTAAGTGGAGAGAGAAGTAAATTTATAGGGGTAGTGTTAATGATAATTTTAATTGCTTAATCTTTCAAATTAAGTATCGAGTAAACAATTTCAGCAAATTACAAACAATATCAGTGAATGGATAAAGAAATTCAACAAATTTAGCAAATTTCAAACAAATTCAGTAGATGGTAAATATTTTCAACAAATTCAACAAATTTCGAACAGAAAATCAGTGAGAAGCCATAGCCAAGAAGGTGGAGCAGAGAGATGCTTTTGACAGAAATTTCCCAGAATCCATTCTCATTTCTTTGCATCTCTCAAACCCCATCTTTCAAACAAATTCGACTCCAGTAGTAAATGGATTTCACCAACAAATTTAAGAAATTTCAGCAACAAATTTAGGAAATTCCAGCAACAAATTCAAACAAATTCAACAAATCGATTCCAACAATAAATTTAGGAAATCCGAGCAACAAATTCAGGAAATCCCAGCAATAAATTCGAACAAATTCAACAAATTAATTCCAGCAACAAATTTAGAAAATTTCAAACCAAATCGAGAAGCGCTAGCTTCGCTTTGAAGCTACTCACGCAGGCAGAGCAGAGGAGGAGTCGGCGTCGCAGACAACGGCGAGAGCGAGTTCCCAGTGGTGCGGAGCGGAGCGCGTCGACTGGGAGCGGAGCGGAGCGCGTCGTGCTCAGAGGAAGGCGGCGAATTTTTGGGAGGCGGCGCTTTAGGGTTTCGAGCTCAGAGGGAGCGAGGCAACGAGATCAGTGGGGCGGTGCTTTCAGACGATGAAGAAGAAGGAGAGAGACGCCGCACCACTCTAGAGAGATCTAGAAGATAGGGTTTGAAGAGTTGATGGGGGCGGTGAGCCGAGGCACGACGGCGGCGACGACCTAGCTGTAGTCGGAGAGGTGAAGGGGAAGAGGGGCGTAGATCGGGTCCGAGCCTCGCCGGAGGAGGAACCACGCCGGGGAAGAGGGGAAGGGGAAGAAGGGCGTAGGTTTGGTGAGAGAGAAGAGGTGTGCATGCGTAAGAAATTAGAGTGAGAATTTTATGGTTAATTGTCTTTAATTAAGTTTAAGTGAGGAGAGTTTTTAATTATTGAGGTGGGCCCTCAATGGCAAATGAAGTAAATACATAAAGTTATAAAGGGTATAATTGTATAAAAAGTGAAACAGGACTCTTTTTTGTGGACAAAAAAAGAGGGGAAATAGGACTCTTTTTCGTGGACGGAGGGAGTATATCATATATATATAGGGAGATGTTCAAGAAAGAATGAATTTTATTACCAAGTGAAGTAGTGTAAGCAAAACTTTACAACCAACAAACCAACAAACTACTCAAATCTATCATCTACTCTAACCTTTATGACTTCAAATACTGCATCACTTTGTCATATTGATCCCCTACTGTGGCAATATGTGGCAATGGATAATTGACATTCCCTTACCTCTCTTTCCACTGTACTATTCTCATCACAAAACTTCCTTCTATTTCTCTCTTTCCAAAGCCAATACACCACTGTGGACACAACCAATCTGTAAAGGATCTGTTTACCAGATTTGGTTGTGCATTGAGATTTCATATATTCCAGCTCATCCTGCCAATCATATACATGAGTATGCAACCCACACCAATCAGCAATCTGCCTCCACACCATTGAAGAGAAAGAACACTTAAAAAATAAATGGTTATGGGACTCATTTTCTTGTAGACAAAGACAACATTCTTGCTCTCATTGAACCCCAAACTTCTCCATACGATCACATGTAGACAATATTTTCATAATTGCCAACCAAGTTATAAACATGAACTTGGGAGGAGCAATGTTTCTTGTAATCATCATGTGCCAAAGTATTAGAGCCAATAGTTTCATGCATTTCCAGATATAGTTTCCTAATGGAGAATTTAGCCTGAAACAAAGTATTAGAGCCAATAGTAGTGCTAGAGAAATGAGCTCTAGAACTAAAGATTTTTTGAATTATCCATGAAGCTTGAGTTGGAATCTGCATTGTATTGATGTTCTGGCCTTTGATATAATATTCATGGACCCATTTTATCCACATACAATCCTTCTTCTTAGCTAGGTTCCAAAGACGCTTACTCACTGCAGCTTTATTCCATATTCTTATATCGGGGAGGTTCCAACCTCCAGCTGTTTTAGGGAGGCACATTTGCTCCCATTTCATTTACTTAAGAATATCATATTTCCAAATAATTTGTTTAACCAAGTTTATATTTTTAGATTATCTATTAAACTTTTGTTTTGATATGTGATGGTTTAGGATTATTTGCTCAAAATGAGAATGACTTAATTTATTTTTTACAATCTATAAATTTAATTATTATTATGTGATACTCATTGAATTTTATATTATACTCATTTCGTTGATAATAGTGTTATTATACACAACTTGAAATCAAATAACATTTAAATTAATTGAAATTATTTTTTGTTACTAAATAATCTAATAACTGATAAATAATGATATTTTGACATTTTTACAAAATTTAAAATTTTTAAAATTATAAATATGTTGTGGTCCGTGTGCATCGTAGTAACCACTAACCACCACAAGTCTAAAGTGCAACGTTCTCAAATTGTTGATCCGATGAGTGGGATCGGCCCTTATGCATCACCCAACTCCGACCGGGTTGTTTCAAAGTGCCAGCTGCTTTCATGCTCCTCCTCACCCTCGCCACATCGTCCCATCTACCGACAACCGCATAGATGTTCGACAGCAACACGTAGCCGGCGGTGCAGTGCGGATCCAAGTCGAAGATGCGCCCAGCCACGCGCTCGGCAACCTCCGTTTCCGCCTCCGCTCTGCATCCACTCAACAAAGCAAGCCATATCGATGCATTTGCCTTGATAGGCATCTTGTTCACCAGATCCTCTGCTTCTGCCAGCTCCCCACTTTTGCACAATATGTCGACCATGCACGCGTAGTGCTCTAGCTTCACCTCGACCATTGTGTTTCGCCTTAGGCACTCGAACAACTGCCTCCCCTTGTGCAGCAACCCTGAATGGCTGCACGAGCTAAGCAAGCCGGTGAAGGTGATCTCATCCGGCTTCACACCGGCCTTCACCATCTGCCCGAAAAATGCCACTGCCCACTCGCCACACCCATGTTGTGCACATCCAACTATTACCGCATTCCAGGAAACCACATTCTTGTTTGCAACCCCCTTAAACGAGCGAATCCCATCATGTATGCTCCCACATTTTGCATACAACACGACGAGGGAATTGCCTACAAAGACGTCGGTGTCGAGCCCTAGCTTGACCGCTGCAGCATGAATCCCTTTCCCAAAATCATGAGCTTCAATCTCACAGCTCGAGTTCAAGGCACTAGTGAACGATGATTGATTAGGAACAACACCTAATCTCATCATGTCGCAGGAAAACTCTCAATGCATCTTCGTGTTCATCATTAGCGCCGTACCCTGTCAAAAGAGAGGTCCACACCACCACATTTTTGAACAACTTCTCACTGAAAATCCTCAGACATTCCTCAACCCTCTTGCAATTCGCGTAAAAAGTGATCAACGAGGCTATAACGTATGTGTCCAAGACATAGCCGAGCTTTGCAACTTGGCCATGAATTTGGCTCCCTAAACAGAACTCACCAAGTTTGCCACAGCTTGATAGAACGGAGCACAGAGTGCTTGAAGTAGGCTTCACTCCAATCCCAACCATCTTCACAAACATCGAAAGAGCCTCATCGTTCTTCCCTATCTGATCGAGCCCACTGATCATCGTTGTCCACGAAATAACATTCTTATCCGGCATCGCCTCAAACAGCCTAGTCGCCTCCTCCACTCTCCTGTTTGCAAACAAGCCGTGGACCACTGCATTCCACGCGGCCGTGTCCCTCGCTGGCATCTCCTGGAACAGACCCTTCGCCTCTTCAACCATCCCGTGCTTGAGAAACGCACTGATCATCGTGGTCCAAGAGACGACATTCTTCTCAGGCATTTCGTTGAACAGATTGAAGCCCATCTCAAGGCTCCCGCAACTGACGCAGCCCTTGATAATCGAATTCCACATGACTGTGTCTCTAAGCGGCGTTTCATCGAACAGCTGCAGTGCATCATCCAATCTGAAGTCGTTCACGTAAGAAGAGATCATCTTTGTGCGTGAGTACACATCGCGAGACGAAGTCGTTTCATTTGGGGATCTTCGGTTGTTGGAATTGATAGGCGTTGTGGTGATTTGTTGATGAAGATGAAGGCGTTCTTGAATCGGCGAAATTCTTCTGGAAAAAGGAAAACTTTTGAACGTGGCGCGAAATGTTGGCATTTCTGATCATGCTGAGAAAACTGTAAAAGGAGCTGTCCTTCTCAATCCATGAAATTAAGAACTGACGAAATCTCCATCAACGAATGTGATGTATTGCGACTGTAAATCCAAGCTTATCTCTCAGCTTCAGAGCGTTTTGCACTATTTTTTTAACGGTAATCTATATGTTACTAGCATAGAGTTGAAGTAATACAGTGATTAATATAAAAATAATAACTTTTTTTTTACAGTTAATATAAAATTGAAGATAGAGCTTTAATTAATGTAGCAATGAAAAATAAAATCATACAGATTTTTAATGTATACTAAACACCAAAATTAAACGATATATTTAAATAAATAAATAAATACAAAATATATTTTAAAATAAAATAAAATAATCCACATCAATTACTTATTAAATTCTAAATTTGAAAACACAAATTTTCAACTCTATATAAAATTTAATGATAATTTTAGTTATTAAATAATTTTATAATGAAAATTAACATTATAGTATATTATTAAGAGTATTACACGTCATAATAAATAAATAGATATTTTCATACTCTAGCATAAATAAAAGTTTTAAATTTTCAATATTTTAATGAACAGAGTAAAAATAAAATATTTCAAAATTTTCATAACTTACTAGTTTTAAATTTATTTTTGATGATTTTTATACAATATTAAAGATCTTATCACGAATATAAATTTAAGATACATATTGAATATTTCTTTATAAATTAAATTTGACAACGTTTAGAAAAGAATTAAAATTTGTAAGAAAGAGAGATTAAAAAAAAAAAGCAGTGAAAAAATGATAGGAGAAGAGAGAGAGAGAAAAAAGAGAGGGAAAATATGGAGGAAAAAACTATCTTTCATATATATATTATATAGGTTTAACGAAGTAATATATTGTTATAGCATTTTTGAGATTTGATTATTCTTCTTTTAGCATAAAAGAAGCGAAACTATAAATATACATTTTTTATGCAAATATAATAATTGATATTCATGTAGAATTTTTAAAAATATTATAAATTAGTATATTCTTTTAAATATATAGCAGTATGAAAAATGAGATTAGATCAAATTTGAATGTATATCTAATGAATCAATATATATATATATATATATATATATATATATTCTTTTAACTATATTTTCTTAAATAAAGATATTTATTTATAAGCCTTAATTATCAAATAGTTACTATTATAAATCAAATAAATTTACTGTAATATTTAATGAATTAATATGTTCTTATAAATATAATATTTATTTACAAAATTACCCTTAAAATAAAATATAGATTAATCTATATTGTATATTTGTATGCCCATGTGAGCGTCTGGTTCGCAAGACTGAGTTGTTCAGCTTCTTAGATATTAGTAATACTTTTTTGGTGCTTGCTTGGAATAGTTGCTTCAGCCTTCAAATTCTCTCTTTTTGGAAGGCGGGTATTATTACTATCATTTGGAAAATTTGGGACGTCCGCAATTCGATTGTGTTTGATGATGCTAGCTTCGATGCTAGAGCTGTTGTTGCATTTGTCAAAGCTTTTTTTAAAGAGCTGGACACTAGTTTCTCGAGACTGTGAACTATCAGGAATACTTGGGGTGATTATGTGATTGTTAGATGTAATACCCCGTTTTCCTCGAGCTAGGTTTAGAATAATTTTTGAACTTAGATTTAATATGATTCACGCCGGATTGAGAAAAAGAATTTATTTTAAATCAAACAAAAATGATTTACAAAAGTAGTTGTAAATTTTAGTTATTAAATTTATATGCATTGCATATTTATTTAATTAAGCATTCAAGCATTTCATGAGTTGAGATTTAATTTTGTTTGGACCTCAAGCTTTTAATTACTTTCAAGGAAGAATGAGAACCGGCCCAAACCATTCCAATCAAGCCCAACCCATCTTTGCCTCAAGATATTTTGGTCCACCTCCACCGCCTCACTGTCCTCTCTCTTCAAATATATCTCCTCCACAAAGTTCACAAAAATCATCTCCTCTCATTCACTTAATTCTCTCTCGTTCCAACACGCCGGACGGAGCTTCAAGAACAGCAGCCCAGCGATTTCAAGCAGCCGAGTATTTGATCAAACCTCTAAAGGTTCCACCTTTAACTCCCTTGCTTCTTCCCTTTACTTTTCAATTTAGAAACCCAAATTCATGTTCATGTATCTTTGTGTGTTTATATGTTTTAGCATCATAACTGTTAAATGAATAAGGAAAATGTAGAGTCTTGTTTTCATGCTTGTTTTAGAACTTGTCGGTGTTAAAAGAAAAGGAAGGAAGGTAGAATTGTGTGGACTTGGCTGTGTGGGTAAATCAGTCGTGAGATGTACTGAAGTCGAGAGCAGAGTAGGGAGAGGAGAGGAGAGCTGAAAATTAAGCCAGAGCTAAAAGCCAGAGCTGACCGCCAGAGCTGATCACCAGAGCTGACCACCAAAGCTGACCGTCAGAGCTGCCCACCAGAGCTGACTGCCGGAGCTGAAATGCCAGAGCTGAATGCCAGAGCTGAGCAGAGAAAGGGGGCAGAGGCGGCAGTAGGCTGCCTTTGTTTTTGTATCTTGGACTTGTTCATTTTAAGTAAACACTATTATGCTTAAGTATGAAATCAGTCATGCATTACATCATATTTTAATTGGTTTTATTTATAATTTCAATTACAAAAGAAAGACGAGTAAGAATGTTGTTGGTGTTCTTAACTCAAGAGAAATGTTTTCATTTATTTATTTAATTTAGAAAACCCGGCTAAGTGAATCATAGAATGTTAAGCACTTTACCGTGACTTGAGTTTAGATTTAAGAGACCTATTAAGAATAGATTTCTTGTAGGCTTTGAACGTCAGGAGGATTAGCACTGCTATTCCGATTCAGAGTTAAGAGTTAAACGACGGGCTTTGCCTAAACTGGTGGGCTTACTTTCCAAATGTATAAAGTATGATTGAGTTATTAAGCTCTAAATGTTTCAATGAAATGCAAATTGTTTATTTAATAAAATGCAAACTGTTTATCCAATAAAATGTTTATGTGCACTCTGCTCTGTTTAAGGCTCGCAATTCATGGATCGATCGAGGTTCTCTTATGGCCTAACACGTTATTTGAGAATTGTGTACACTTGTTAGTTGTTTCGGTGGGTTGATCTCCATCGAGCACTAATTCATGTAAGAGGCGTTATAAGGGTGCTTGGCTGGATGTGTTCCGGAGCATGTATCATGTAAGGCCTCCCTGGGTAGCGTCCCGAAGTCAATTCAACTTGTCTGAGTTACGTCCTCAGGGCAAGTTGATAACACTCATGTTTCCATTGTTTTTAGTGTTCTTATGATGTAAATTTTATAGGAAATTGAGTGTTGGATAATTGTTTTGTGCTTAAATTGCTTTATCTTGTGAAATATGTTACTTGGTCGTCCTTTGATGATTTTTACAGAAATATGGAGTTCGAATTTGGACCAATGCTCTTAATGAAAGTTGTAGATCGTCTCGATACGAGTTCGTAGGCGCAAACGGTTCGCAAATCCGAGTTCGGACGAGGAAGATATGACCGAAACAAGAAAGTCGCGCGCATCAGTGAATAGTGCCCGACGGGAATTTCCGAATTTTCGGAATTTTGCGGGATTTTATGATTTTATCAGTATTTTCGAGCTCTGTACTGTATTTATCTCCTGTGCCTATATATAGGTCCTTTCCCTGACCTATTAGACACATCTTTTCACATCTCTTTACCTCTCTTTATTTCTTTTCTTCTTCTTTTTATTTTTAGACTTAGAATTTTATTGCTTCCATACATTAATTAACTTTATTTTTCCTGCAAGATTTCAGCTGACATTCAACATTCATTCTGGGTTTTATTTAATTCAGTTTTTATTATTGCTTTCTTTTTTAATTACGTTTATGCTTTCTTTTGCTATGTCTGGCTAGTTTCGTTTAACTGATTCTAGGGTTTGTAAATAGTTGATTGAATTTATGTGATTTATTTGTTAATACCTTTGTGCCTTCCAGTTTATGATTCATAATTCCTGGTGCTTGATTTCTTGTGGATTATCTGGCGAATAATTTGCATGTGTAGCTATTCGGTTTGAGACCTAGCGAAGATAACTGTTTAGTGGATTCAGGAATGTATGATATGATTTTAACCTTGAGACCTAGCGGAGATAGGTGAATCATAGAGAGCTATTCTTAGGAGCTATTGGGAGTTAGTAGATTTTCTTGAGACCTAACGGAGATAGATAATTTACTATTCTACGATCGTTGCTGCTCTAGCGAGAGTGATTGATTAATTAAGTGATCTCTCATCATAACTGGATTAAACTGGTACATAGGATTAATAGATTAATTGCGTAGATTTAATTAATGAACTTACTACCCTAGGATCAGCTGTTTTTCCTTATTTGATTCTTCTACGTGCTTTTATTTGCTACTGTTTGAGTTTAGTTCTAGTTAAATCCTTCTTACTTTCTGTTGCTTGTCTACTGTTATAGTATGTTTAGGAGATAGCTAGAGTTGTTTCGTTGTGTCAGTCCCTGTGGATACGATACTCGATTACTTGTTGCTTGCTACAATTACCTGTGTTAGTTGCAGTCATTCTTGTTGCTAAGAAATTAGTGATCAACTTTTTAGCGCCGTTGTCGGGGACTGATTAGAAGTTTATTTAATATTTCAGATATGACTTAGTAGTACTTCAGGCGTTTACTGTTTCTTTTTGTTTTTATTTTTCTAATTTTTTTTTCAGGCACTGCATACGATGACTACTGATGAACAAATTCGTGCTCTACAGGACCAGCTGCAACAGCTGTTGGACGCTCAAGTTGCTAAAGAAGCTCAGAATCAGCCTCCGATTGCAGAGATGTTCGTTCCTCAGTATGAGTATCAGGAACCTCCCCGTATTAATGCCAATAATTTTGAGCTGAAGACTGGTTTGATCACGATGGTCCAACAGAACCAGTATGGAGGACACGCTATAGAGGATCCTAATGCGCATCTGGCGCAATTTTTGGAGCTTTGCAGCACTGTAAAGATGAATGGGGTATCTGATGATATTATCCGTCTTCGTCTTTTCCCTTTCTCACTGCGGGATAAAGCGAAGTCGTGGTATTATACATTGAATTTGAGTGCAACTACTACGTGGGAAGATGTAGCTCAAGCTTTTCTACGCAAGTTCCATCCTCCTGGCCTGACCCTGAAATTAAAGATGGACATCATGCAGTTTCAACAGTACGAGGGAGAAAAGCTAGCGGATACGTGGGAGCGGTATCAGGAAAAGATCAGAAAGTGCCCAGGCCATGGATTTGATGAAGGCACGCTCGTGATCATGTTCTACAATGCATGCGGGGAACGTACGCGGATGCATATGGATACAGCTACAGGTGGCTCTCTACTCCAGAAAAGCAGTTCTGAAGCATGGAGCATTATTGATAGTATGGCTTCTACGAGCTACCAATGGCCATTAGAGAGAATACAATTGAAAAAGGTTGCAGCTACTTCCAGTTCTGATCCTATGGCAGCGATGGTTACGCAGCAGGCAGCAATGGTTACACAGCAGGCAGCGTTTGCTACGCAGCTGGCAGAGCTGACTACTAAGATCAGTGAGTTGAATCGAGGTCAGCCAGGAATGTATGGCAGAGGTCAGCAATATCAGCAGGGCCAGCAGCAGTTCCAGCCAGGAGGACGCCCGCAACCGAATCTTTCTTATGGCAACCCAAACAATGTTGTGCAACCTCCACCGAGATTTTTTGTTTCTAGTGGGGGAGTAATCAGTGAGCCAAAGAAAGATTCCATGGAAGACATGATGAAGCAGATGCTGATGAAGATGACTGGGATGGAGACAAATGTGGGAAATAAGATATCTATCATGAAAAATAATTTCTCAGCACTTTCCAAGCAAGTGCAGATGTTGGAGACTCAAGTTGGTCAGATGGCCAACCAAGCAGCTGCGCAGCATAAGCCGGACCAATTCCCAAGCAACACTACTGTCAATCCTAGGGGCCAATGCAATGCTATTTTCGATGGCACTCTGTCTCCAAAAGAGATGAGGATGAGCAAGGAGAACGAACAACCAAGTGAGGAACCATACAAGGCTCCTGTTCCACTTAGGGAATACATCCCAAAGGTTCCATTCCTCCGTAGGCTAATGAAAAGAGAGGTGCTTGAAGAGCATTGTGCTGTGAAGCCGAGCAAAAAGGTGGATGCCAAGGAAATCAAGCTGGAGGTCTCCCATTGCAAGAATGAGAAAAAAATTGCCAATCCCGATGAGACAGAGCATAGATGTATAGTGGATGAGCTAGAGAGACTACTTGAGGAATCGGACCGGCGTGCACAGCCTCAAACTCTCTCACAATTGCAGGATCCCAAGAATAAAGAAGAAAAGGCAGTTGTTCACACCAAGAAGATGGGGGATGAGGATAAGAAAATCTCGCAGGCGAAAGCTGTGTGCACTGAGCTGCCAATGAAGCTACTTTCGAAGAAGAAAGATCCGGGTAGCTTCACCATTGAGTGCGAGATTGGAGGAGAGCTCTTTCCCGAGGCTCTTTGTGATTTAGGGGCTAGTGTCAATGTGATGCCCATCTCTATTTTCAAGCGGTTGGGAATTGGAGATCTCAAGCCGACCTCGATGGAGATTCAGATGGCAGATAGATCAAGAGTGAAGCCGAGAGGAAAGCTTGAAGACATCTTTGTGAAGGTTGACAAACTCGTCTTCCCTACAGATTTCTTGGTCCTCGATATTCCTGAAGATGCAAATCCGCCGTTGATTCTTGGTCGATCATTCTTAGCTATGGGGCGAGCTATGATAGATGTGCCGAATGGAGGCGCTATCTTTCACGCAGCTGATGCGCATGAGTCCTCTATCTCTGTTCGTGTTAGGCGGTCTGTCACACCCGCTGCGTTTGATGTTCATTGAGACCATGAGGTATCGTCGAGCTCTAGACGTTAAATTAAGCACTTGTTGGGAGGTAACCCAACTGTTTTTCTTTGTTTTGTTTTTCTTTCTTTTAGTTTCGTTTTGTTTCTTTTGTTTCTTTGTTTTCTTTGTTTTGGGGTTTTTAGTGCAGTGTTGAGTTTGGAAGATGCGGAAACTCGCGCCTTGTTCATACCACCACCATGGAGCATGTTTTTCTGTGAGTAGTGACACACATATCATCATCCCTCCAAACTTATTTTCGAACTTATGTTCTGTAATAAGTTTGGGGGAGGGAGGGTGAGAGTAGATATGTGTATCACTTTTATCTTTCTGTTAGCTTTATTGTTTTATCTTGCTTGGTTGGTGGTGTGTGTTTGTTTTGTTTTTGAGATGATTATTGCTCCATTAGATTTCTGGTGAGATGCCAATGATGATTTCTGTGAAAAAAAAAATTTAGAGTTTGATTTTCTTTGATGATTTGAGCATAATTGAAACTAATTTGCATAATTGTAGAGTGATTTTGACCTTGACTTTTAGACGTTGAATAAACCTGTGAGATTTTGAGATATATCTGTTTATCATACACAGTTTATTCTTTGTTGTGAGTTTTGTCATGCATGTGGTGATCTTCTAGAACTTGCCATGGTTTATGTGTTGAGGTTGCTGTTGTGCCCAGGATTAGGAGATGATTTTAGGCCATCTTTCATTAGCCAAATTATTATCCCAAACACTGTCCTTAAAAAAAATTATCCTTTGTTATCCACTTTGAGCCTATTTAGCTTTTATTCTTTAGCTGGATGATAGGGGGCGATGAAGTTTATGGGGATCCTTGTGTGGTGAATATTCATAGTGGGTTGTGAAAAAGAAGGGATGATATTGTGCTACTATTTACTCTTATAAGCTCTAGAAAAGTTGTGGAAAGAAAAGAAAAGAAAAAAAAATGAAAAAAAAATCGTTGAAAAAAAAAAAAAAGAAAAAGAAAAAATATAAAGTTGAGTGTTTATGGAGAGCATAAAAGAGTGTTTGGTTCTGTTTTGTGATGATTAAATCCCTTGAGTTTTGTTGATTATGGTGGCA
Source organism: Salvia miltiorrhiza (assembly GCF_028751815.1). Taxonomy (NCBI): domain Eukaryota; kingdom Viridiplantae; phylum Streptophyta; class Magnoliopsida; order Lamiales; family Lamiaceae; genus Salvia; species Salvia miltiorrhiza. The sequence continues at coordinate 43,090,401 of NC_080388.1, read as the reverse complement.
TAGTTGGGAGGAAGATGAAATTTATTCCATACTTGATTTGTGAAGCTATAAGGTTGGTGTTCTTGATCTATTTGAGTCACTTAGCCTATATTTCCCTACCTTAACCAATGTCCCTACATTATAACCCAAAGAAAAAGACCTTTTTGATCTTAGTCCTGGCACACTTTTAGCGATGGAGATTGTAGACGATTGGCAAGCCTATGGTAAGAGATCTGCATTGCATTGAATTCGATGAGAGTATACACGTCCTATTCCATCAAATAGAGAGTTGAGTGATACACATACCTTGTGAGATTCAATTGTTTGGAATGTCAAGGTTGATTTTGCTATAGGTTGTGTTTATTGGTGAATTTTGTGCTTAATTATTGAGGATTTGAGAATTCTATCATTCTTTATCTTTCGGAGGCATCAATGAGCTAGATTTCTTACCCATTCGTGTTATTGATTGTGTTATTCTCATTATTCGAGGACGAACAATGGCTTAAGTTTGGGGGAGTTGATAACACTCATGTTTTCATTGTTTTTAGTGTTCTTATGATGTAAATTTTATAGGAAATTGAGGGTTGGATGATTGTTTTGTGCTTAAATTGCTTTATCTTGTGAAATATGTTACTTGGTCATACTTTGATGATTTTTACAGAAATATGAAGTTCGAATTTGGACCAATGCTCTTAATGAAAGTTGTAGATCGTCTCGATACGAGTTCGTAGGCGCAAACGGTTCGCAAATCCGAGTTCGGACGAGGAAGATATGACCGAAACAAGAAAGTCGCGCGCAGTAGTGAATAATGCCCGACGGGAATTTCCGAATTTTCGGAATTTTGCGGGATTTTCTGATTTTATCAGTATTTTCGAGCTCTGTACTGTATTTATCTCCTGTGCCTATATATAGGTCCTTTCCCTGACCTATTAGACACATCTTTTCACATCTCTTTACCTCTCTTTATTTCTTTTCTTCTTCTTTTTATTTTTAGACTTAGAATTTTATTGCTTCCATACATTAATTAACTTTATTTTTCCTGCAAGATTTCAGCTGACATTCAACATTCATTCTGGGTTTTATTTAATTCAGTTTTTATTATTGCTTTCTTTTTTAATTACGTTTATGCTTTCTTTTGCTATGTCTGGCTAGTTTCGTTTAACTGATTCTAGGGTTTGTAAATAGTTGATTGAATTTATGTGATTTATTTGTTAATACCTTTGTGCCTTCCAGTTTATGATTCATAATTCCTGGTGCTTGATTTCTTGTGGATTATCTGGCGAATAATTTGCATGTGTAGCTATTCGGTTTGAGACCTAGCGAAGATAACTGTTTAGTGGATTCAGGAATGTATGATATGATTTTAACCTTGAGACCTAGCGGAGATAGGTGAATCATAGAGAGCTATTCTTAGGAGCTATTGGGAGTTAGTAGATTTTCTTGAGACCTAACGGAGATAGATAATTTACTAATCTACGATCGTTGCTGCTCTAGCGAGAGTGATTGATTAATTAAGTGATCTCTCATCATAACTGGATTAAACTGGTACATAGGATTAATAGATTAATTGCGTAGATTTAATTAATGAACTTACTACCCTAGGATCAGCTGTTTTTCCTTATTTGATTCTTCTACGTGCTTTTATTTGCTACTGTTTGAGTTTAGTTCTAGTTAAATCCTTCTTACTTTCTGTTGCCTGTCTACTGTTATAGTATGTTTAGGAGATAGCTAGAGTTGTTTCGTTGTGTCAGTCCCTGTGGATACGATACTCGATTACTTGTTGCTTGCTACAATTACCTGTGTTAGTTGCAGTCATTCTTGTTGCTAAGAAATTAGTGATCACAAGTGCAATGGGATAAATGGATCCGTCGGTAGCTAAAAGGTCCGGGATCACAGCGAGTAACAGAAAGGGAGTGTGATATGTGCGCACAAATGAAAAATGTTTTAACATGCTTAGAAGTTCTTTCAATTTAAAATCTTCTAAGTCATGTCAAGTATGATTGGATAAACTGCTCTTATGATTATGAAATGTTTATAAAAATGCATGCCCACTGAGTACTTTAGTACTTAGCCCAAAAATACTTTCAAATGTTTTCAGGTTGGCTGGCTGGTGCTGACGGGGCAGAGCTGAGACTAGGGTTCAGTTCCTATTAAGACTTCCGCTGTAGCACTCAATAATATCTAGTCTTTTGTTTTCCCTAACTTAAGGCTTTCATATTAAATTTCAAATGATATCCCTGATTAAGTTTAGACTATAAACTCCTAGATTTATGCTAATGAATGTTGGTTGTCAGAAGCATGAAACAAAGCTTGTGATCCAAATGGGACTAGCCCGACTTGTCTTATTCGGATTTTAACAAGGTTGTTCCTTGTTTATTTCTATGAATTAATTGTATCTCGATTATATTTATTCATTCAAGAATTGAGGTGTGACAGAGTGGTATCAGAGCATAAGTTTTCTTTCATGTCTCTGATAACCATAAAGTTTTTTTTATGTCGAGTCTAGAATAGTATCTCTAGACTTCTAATAATGTCAGTAGCCCTCAGCTCGCGGTCACACTGCCGCAACCAAGGTACGATAATAGTTTCAAAAATATACATATATATATTTCAGATGTTATGAATGTTTCCAAGAAAAAGTGTGCGCTTTCAATGAATGATGTTATATGAATTGCTTATCGCTTTCATATTGTTATTTTGAGCCTTTGACTCATATAACCAATGTATGTATGTATGTCGTGTTTGGGACTACCCGAGCTCTTAACGAATCAATGTATGTACGGTCGAGTTAGATTCCTTGAATCTTTCCGGCACAAGCAAAGTTTTCAAGAAAGAGACTTTAAATGTCCATATATGTTAAGGTTTTAAAAGAAACAGAAGTATGTATGTATGTATGTATGTATGAATGAATGAGAAAGCTTTATGTTGTCGTTTTAGGCTAGCTGCCTATATGATTAGAATGATGAGTCCTCTTACAAACCGTTTGAGTACCACCAAAGAATGCCTTGAGAATGTTAGTCGTGATAGCACTACCTGATCGATTTAAGTAAGGATTGGTAAAATAGAAATGTTTAACATAGATATGTTACAACATAGAGGCAATGCCTTAAGACTAAGGATTCACTTGAGCTATTTCAATAGCGGTGAGATTAAGTTTTTCACATAAGAACTTATGTTGGTTATGATTATGATGTTAGTCGTGATAGCTTTGCTAGAACGGCATAGAATGGACTTTCATGGTATCAGTGATTTATGATGAAGTACTTATTAGTAAGTATGTTAAGTTAGAAGTTTGACCAGAGCCTTACATGAATAAGAAGTTGACATGATTGGGGGCGAAGATCCCATTTGACTGAGTGATTCGTTTTGTTAGGTCTGGCCAGCCCACATGACTAAGATCTCGGTGATTGTCAATTAAGATTTTTGATCTCGAGGAAGAGCATCATTCCAATATATAGACTCGCACTATATAGTTGTTACAATAGATTTGATAATCAAAGCGATTTTTGGAATCCCAAGCGAAGAACTGGAGCAGATAGTAAGTATGATGAAGTTTTTCAACCAGCTGTCAATATGTGGTCCACATGGTGGACAATAATGAGAAAATGAGTTTACATGGCAGAAGGAATGCCATTAAGCTTTGAAGTGAAAGTTACCAAGATGATGAGAAAAGTTTGATGTTAGAATTCCTTAGTCAATCTAAGAAGGAGACTTAGGACGAAGGAAACAATTAAAGAAGTTCAACTGATTTGAGAGTACAAAGATATTAGTCCCAAGGAATTACCAAATTTTCACCAGACCTAGTTTCATGCAACATAGTATGTCACTATGGGAAGCACTAATTCAAGATGTCAAAAGAAATGATGACACGCTAAGAATGTGTATTGATTATAAGAAGTTGAAGCAAGCTCATAAGAATAGATATCCTCTTCTGAGGATAGACGACCTGTTTGATCAGTTGAGAGGAGCCGGTGTGTTTTCCAGGATTGCCCTAAGATCTGGTTACCACCAACTCAGGATGAAAAGAGAAGACATCCCAAAGACAGCGTTTCAAACGCGTTACGGATTTTACGAGTTCACTGTGATGCCTTTTGGATTAACGAATGCCCCAGTCGTTTTCATGGACCTAATGAACAGAGTTTTCCCACTAGTATCTTGATAGTTTTGTCTTAGTGTTTATTGACGACATCCTCATATGCTCTAAGACCAAAGAAAACATGAAAAACACTTACGCATCGTACCCAAAACCCTGCCCAATGAGAAATGGTTTACCAAATTCAACAAGTGTGAATTTTGGTTAAAGGAAGTTATGTTTCTCGGTCACATAGTGTTGACTAAAGGAATCAAAGTAGACCCCGCCAAGATCGAAGCAGTCAAGGAATGGAAGGCACCATCAAACGTCAATGAGATCAGAAGTTTCCTCAGTCTAGCAGGTTATTACAGAAGTTTCATCGAAGGATTCTCGAAATTGGCTAGGCCAATGACTCAGCTTTTGAAAAAAAAGGGACTAAGCATGTTTGGTCCGAAGCTTGTAAACCAAGTTTAAGGAACTCAAGACTAGGCTGACTACTGCACCAGTGATAGATCCGAAACTAGTATCAAGGCTGGTCGAGAAAGTCGATCACACCAAGCAAAGAATCAAAGAAGCTCAAGATAGACAAAAGTCTTACACCGATAAACGTCGATCGGAGTTAGAATTCGATGTTGGGGATCGAGCTTTCCTCAAAGTTTCTCCCTCAAAGGGGGTTATACGTTTCGGAAAGAGGGGCAAGTTACGACCCCGCTATATAGGACTTTTTGAGATCCTAGATAAGTTAGACCTTTGTAGCCTATAAGTTGGCTCTGCCACCATGCATTGTGGATGTATACAATACGTATTGCATCTCGCAATTAAGAAAGCATGTGCTTAAGCGAGATAAAGTAGTCCTAGCCAGGACCTAAGTTATGAAGAGAAATCAGTCCAGATACTTGATCGCAAGGTTCAAGTTTTACGAGACAATAATATTGTTCTCGTCAAGAAGTGGAACCATCACAGGATGAAAAAAGGCCACAAAAGAGTTGAATGAAACGAACGACTAGTATCACAAGCTAGAATATCAGATATACAATTCCGAGGACAGAATTTTTATAAGGAGGGAGGGATGTAATACCCCGTTTTCCTCGAGCTAGGTTTAGAATAATTTTTGAACTTAGATTTAAGATGATTCACGCCGGATTGAGAAAAAGAATTTATTTTAAATCCAACAAAAATGATTTACAAAAGCAGTTGTAAAATTTAGATATTAAATTTATATGCATTGCATATTCATTTAATTAAGCATTCAAGCATTTCATGAGTTGAGCTTTAATTTTGTTTGGGCCTCAAGCTTTTAATTACTTTCAAGGAAGAATGAGAACCGGCCCAAACCATTCCAATCAAGCCCAACCCATCTTTGCCTCAAGATATTTTCGTCCACCTCCACCACCTCACTGTCCTCTCTCTTCAAATATATCTCATCCACAAAGTTCACAAAAATCATCTCCTCTCATTCACTTAATTCTCTCTCGTTCCAACACGCCGGACGGAGCTTCAAGAACAGCAGCCCAGCGATTTCAAGCAGCCGAGTATTTGATCAAACCTCTAAAGGTTCCACCTTTAACTCCCTTGCTTCTTCCCTTTACTTTTCAATTTAGAAACCCAAATTCATGTTCTTGTATCTTTGTGTGTTTATATGTTTTAGCATCATAACTGTTAAATGAATAAGGAAAATGTAGAGTCTTGTTTTCATGCTTGTTTTAGAACTTGTCGGTGTTAAAAGAAAAGGAAGGAAGGTAGAATTGTGTGGACTTGGCTGTGTGGGTAAATCAGTCGTGAGATGTACTGAAGTCGAGAGCAGAGTAGGGAGAGGAGAGGAGAGCTGAAAAGCCAGAGCTGACCGCCAGAGCTGACCGCCAGAGCTGACCACCAGAGCTGACCACCAGAGCAGACCGTCAGAGCTGACCACCAGAGCTGACCACCAGAGCTGACTGTCGGAGCTGACTGCCAGAGCTGAAATGCCAGAGCAGAATGCCAGAGCTGAGCAGAGAAAGGGGGCAGAGGCGGCAGTAGGCTGCCTTTGTTTTTGTATCTTGGACTTGTGCATTTTAAGTAAACACTATTATGCTTAAGTATGAAATGAGTCATGCATTGCATTATGTTTTAATTGGTTTTATTTATAATTCCAATTACAAAAGAAAGACGAGTAAGAATGTTGTTGGTGTTCTTAACTCAAGAGAAATGTTTTCATTTATTTATTTATTAAATTTTGAAAATCCGGCTAAGTGAATCATAGAATGTTAAGCAGTTTACCGTGACTTGAGTTTAGATTTAAGAGACCTATTAAGAATAGATTTCTTATAGGCTTTGAACGTCAGGAGGATTAGCACTGCTATTCCGATTCAGAGTTAAGAGTTAAACGACAGGCTTTGCCTAAACAGGTGAGCTTACTTTCCAAATGTATAAAGTATGATTGAGTTATTAAGCTCTAAATGTTTCAATGAAATGCAAATTGTTTATTTAATAAAATGCAAACTGTTTATCCAATAAAATGTTTATGTGCACTCTGCTCTGTTTAAGGCTCGCAATTCATGGATCGATCGAGGTTCTCTTATGGCCTAACACGTTATTTAAGAATTGTGTACACTTGTTAGTTGTTTCGGTGGGTTGATCTCCATCGGGCACTAATTCATGTAAGAGGCGTTATAAGGGTGCTTGGCTGGATGTGTTCCGGAGCATGTATCATGTAAGGCCTGCCTGGGTAGCGTCCCGAGGTCAATTCAACTTGTCTGAGTTATGTCCTCAGGGCAAGTGCAATGGGATAAATGGATCCGTCGGTGGCTAAAAGGTCCGGGATCACAGCGAGTAACAGAAAGGGAGTGTGACATGTGCGTACAAATGAAAAATGTTTTAACATGCTTAGAAGTTCTTTCAATTTAAAATCTTCTAAGTCATGTCAAGTATGATTGGATAAACTGCTCTTATGATTATGAAATGTTTATAAAAATGCATGCCCACTGAGTACTTTAGTACTTAGCCCAAAAATACTTTCAAATGTTTTCAGGTTGGCTGGCTGGTGCTGACGGGGCGGAGCTGAGGCTAGGGTTCAACTTCCTATTAAGACTTCCGCTGTATCACTCAATAATATCTAGTCTTTTGTTTTCCCTAACTTAAGGCTTTCATATTAAATTTCAAATGATATCCCTGATTAAGTTTAGACTCTAAACTCCTAGATTTATGCTAATGAATGTTGGTTGTCAGAAGCATGAAACAAAGCTTGTGATCCGAAGGGGACTAGCCCGACTTGTCTTATTCGGGTTTTAACAAGGTTGTTCCTTGTTTATTTCTATGAATTAATTGTACCTCGATTATATTTATTCATTCAAGAATTGGGGTGTGACATTAGGAGTATCGGGGTCAACAATCGTATGAGTCCGCTTCCTCGCATGTTGGATGTTCATTGGTGGCCTTCGGTCGCTCATTGGATCAAAGTTAATACGGACGGTTCCGCCAAAGGAGCTCCCGGGCTCATAGCGGGTGGTGGTGTGTTTCGTGATAAGTGGGCTGTTGTTCGTGGTTGTTTTCACATAAAGGGTGGAAGAGGTTTCGCTTTTGAGGCTGAACTTCTTGCAATCATCATGGCAATTAACATTGCTCATGAGCAGGGTTGGCTTCATCTTTGGGTGGAATCTGATTCTACGTATGTGGTGAGATTATTGGAGATGAGATCCACCGATGTCCCTTGGAGGTTTTTAGCGGCTTGGAAACAAGTTCTTAAGCGGCTTCGTGATTTTAACATTATGGTTACTCATATTTACCGTGAGGGCAATCAGCCGGCGGACATCATGGCTAACGGAGATAGGCAAGAAGGTTGGTGGCCTTTTGCGATCAATGAAATCAAGCAAGCGGTTATTCGGGATATGACTACTCATAGCTTTATTAGAACGGTGCATTAATGTGGTTCTTTGGTCGTGTTTGTGAGTTGGTCGGGATGGGTTTTGGTTGGAGAGTCAACTGTTGCTGAGCTGCTATTTTTCTGGGTGCTGGAGAGGGTTCGGTTTTGGAGGGTTGGCTGGCAGCAGCTGCTGCTGTTGTTATTTTTGGCTGTGGGCTGAGGTGCGTGGCTGGAGAGGCTTTCTTGGGTCTTGGTGGTGGTGTGGTTGGTATTCGAGGGGCTGGCAGACAGTGATCGCTACTGGTGCTGCAGCGTCGGTTTGTGGACGGGGTAACTTGGACTTCGGTTCTGAGTTTCGTTTTTTGTTGTGCTTGTTTTTTGTTGTCTTTTGTTTCCAGTTCAAAGCCGGGATATCTTTAGGGAATAATTCGGCCGGAGTTCTAGAAGTTATCCCATTTTCGCTTTGTTCTTGGTTTTTATTTTTGGTTCCTTAGACGGGTACTCTTTTTCCTCTTCTCTTTGAAGAGGTTTTAATGAGGTCCGGCCCTTAATCTGCTTTTTGTGCTTTCAAGGGTTCTTAGTTTGGTTTTTTTTTTCCTTTTCAATAAATCGCAATTTTAATTAATTAATGAGCGTAGGAAATCCTTACACACCTAGTACACGTATGACTAATCCACACTCCAGAGAATGAATGCTCCCAAAAATTATAGGGATATTTGCAATAAAATACACGAATTTTTAGTAAATTTTGATTTTTTCTATGACCTTTAAAATTAAAAAAAAATACATCATCTTTCGTTTTTTTCTGATTTTTTCCATGGGTATGAAATACCCCCAGATAGAAGCTGATTTAAGGGCTTTTGACTTAGATTCGTTGATACATAAGCTGATGCATCGACTTTATTATGTCACTTTTATTATCCGTCACACTTAGGTATCAAAAATTTAAGTCAAAAGCCCTAAAATCAGCTTCTATTTAGGGTATTTCATACCCGTGGGAAAAATAAAATAAACTGAAAGTGGTATTTTTTTTTTCAAAATTTAAAAATTATAGGAAAAATTAAAATTTATTGAAAGCGTGTGTATTTTACGACAAATATCCCAAAATTATATAAGTACTAAAATCTAAGAAACATGAAATAGATTTGCTGATGAAAATTATCATTCCTCAATTTGGACATGACACAAATAAAAATCACACATATAAATAAGTGCGACACATGCCAGAACTAGGGATGTCAATCTAGCCCGAAACCCGTGGGCTGACCCGATTAACCCGCCACCCGAGAGGATTAGGATTGAATATTTTCAACCTGATAAAAGTTACAACCCCGATTAGCCCGTAACCGAATAGCCCGACACCCGATAAGGCCGGCCCGACTAACCCGATGGGCTAGCCCGAAACCCGAATACTTATATTAAATAGGGTTAAGGTGCATATAAGCCCATGTAGTATAGGCCCTTATAGCGTATTGCTCCTTATACTCACTGTGTGTGCAAATAGGCCCTTATAGTCCGAAAAATCATACATTTAAACCCTTCTGACCTAACGTCGTCCAACTCCGTTAGTCAAACTTTTTTTTCTTTTTTTAAAATTCAAATCCCTTCCTCCGGCGTCTGGTGCCCCTCGAGAATCGCCAAGCAGCAGAATCGGCCATCGAAGCCCCGCTGCCAGAATTCGGCCGTTGAAGCCATGACACCAGCAACAGCAGCTACTCTGACTCGTGACACCAATAGCAGCATCCAACAGCTACTTCTTCCCTCCATCGCCTTCCGCAGCGGCAGAATCCTCACCGCGCACCAGGATTGCAGAATCCTTATCTGGACACTCAACGATCAGAAGAAACACAAGCTTGTCGCCACCCTCCCCACCTTCGAGGACCGCCTTCGTCTCTTCATTCTTTCCTAAAACTACGTCAGGGTTCGCCGCCACAAGCAGCGCCTCTGGATCCAGTACCACGATGCTGTCTCCGACCTCGCCGCGATAGACGACCGCCGCGAATTTAACCTAATCGTGTCGATTTCATGGGAGCAAAGCATCAAAATATAGGGAACGCTCGAAATCTCACTTGCCTCCAATTGATTAACAAAGCTCACGACGACGCCATCAATGCCATCGCGGTATCGATCGACGAATTGATCTACACCTGCTCCGCCGATCGAAAAATCAGAATGTGGCAAAAAGAGGGGAAATCAGAAAAATACGCGGCGATCGCTCATCAGCGGATCTGCCGATCGGACGGTCAGGATCTGGCAGCGCGGCTTCAACGGTTGGTTCTGCTGCTTGGCGGTTCTCGAGGGCAACGGACGCCGGAGGAAGGGATTTGAATTTAAAAAAAAAGTTTGACTAACGGAGTTGGACGGCGTTAGGTCAGAAGGGTTTAAATGTATGATTTTTCGGACTATAGGGGTCTATTTGCACACACAGTGAGTATGAGGAGCAATACGCTATAGGGGTCTATACTACAAGGGCCTATCTGCACCTTAACCTTATTAAATATTTAGATATAAAAATAAAAAAATGACAAAATATTATAAAGTTTCATCATTTCACTTTTCTGTATTTTTGAAATGATTTGCTTCTATGAATTCAAACTATTGTTGGATATTTTATTATTTTTTCGTTAACAAAGTTGAACATTTTATTGTTATCAACTTATTTTATATGTTATGCAATTTTGACATTTTTTATCTTATATTTTTGCATTTCATGCTTGCTATATAATTTATATCTTTGATTTCTATGTATATTTTATACATTATACATTAGATCGTATCTAATGAAGCTGGCATGGAGAATGATAAAAGGTCAGGATTGGGCGCATCAAATTCTTCGGTCCAGGTACCTTAACCATTTTGGTTATGCTAAATTTTCGATTGCAAACTCCACTATCTGGATTGGTGTAAAGCATGAAGTGAATCGGCTTGTGGATGACTCGTACTCTTGCATTGAGCGTGGCGATAGCACCTATTTTTGGAAAGATGATTGGCTTGGATATAAATTGGTGGATAAAATTTGGATCCCGCATTACATGCATGCTTTTCTGAATTATTCTGTTCAAGATTACTTCTACGATGGTGTTTGGCATTTTTCTGCTTCTTTCGTCAATAGGTTCCCGGAGGTTGTTGCTGACATTCTCTTACTGCCTATGACGGGAGATATTGATCGTAGATACTGGAAACACTCTGTTAAAGGGGAGGTCTCGGCGGCTCTGGCTTTCTCGAGTATTGGGTATCGTTTCCCTCAGGTGACTTGGGGTAAGTGGATTTGGGAGCCGTTTATCCCGGTTCGAAGATCCATTTTGTGTTGGAGAATCATTCATGGGCGCCTCCCAACTTTGGATGTCCTAATTCGGCAAGGTATGATTGCTCCAAATGGGAGTCCCATATGTTTTCGAGATGAGAAAAATATTAATCATATTATGTGGCAATGTGATAAAGTGCGACTCATCTGGAAAGAGTTCTTATCTTGGTTTGACAAAGATATCAGTTTGGGCTCTCAGGATATTCATTCTTTTCTTGTGGAAGCTTGGAACTCGTCTTTCAGTCCGCATATTCAAGCTTTTTGGAAGGCTGGCATTGTTACGACCATGTGGAAAATTTGGGATAGTCGGAATTCTGTGGTGTTTGATAACGCTAGTTTTGAGTCCCAACCGATTCTGATCTTTGTGAAAACTTTCTTTAAAGAGATGGATAAAAGTTTTGCAACTCTTGGCAATAGTAAGAATACTTGGACGGATTATTTGACCACGAGGAAGCTAGGTGTTGCTACTCGTCCTGCTCCACCGCCTCGTATGATTGAAGTTTACTGGTGGCCTCCGGTTAATCAATGGATCAAAGTTAATACCGACGGATCTGCTATAGGTGCCCCGGGCGCTATTGCGGCGGGAGGAGTTTTCAGGGATAGATGGTCGGTGGTGCGGGGCTGCTTCCACATCAAAGGGGGCGTAGGTTTCGCCTTCGAAGCCGAGTTTCTCGCAGTTATCACGGCTATAAACATTGCTCATGATCGAAACTGGTTACACTTGTGGGTAGAATCCGACTCGATGTACGTGGTACATCTCTTGCAGTCAAAGTCGTTGGACGTTCCGTGGCGTTTTATAGCGTCGTGGAAGGGTGTCATTCGCCGGCTCCAGGACTTCACTTTAATGGTGAGTCATATTTATAGAGAGGGTAACAAGCCCGCAGATATTATGGCCAACGGTGAAAGACAAGAGGGATGGTGGCCCTTGGCGATTCCTGAGATCTCGCAAGCGGTGGCTGCTGACATGTCTACGCATAGCCATGTTTGTGTGGTCTGAGCATGTCGAGCGTATGTTTTTGTGTTTGGTTGGGCAGATGGGTAGTTCGTTCAGGGGCGTTGTTGATGTCTCGTGCGCTGGGTTTCTGTGGACTTTTGTCATACACCTTGCGGTCGTGGTTTCTGGGTGTGGCTTTTCTTCGAGCAGATGGGGTGCCATTTGTTGGATGGCAGTCGAGGTCTGGTTATGTTGCTGGACCTGGTGCTGGTTGGCCTTCCACGTTCGGCAGTGGAGGTTGGGTCCGAGCGAGCTGCTGCTGGAGTTTAGTCTTTTTTGCCCGTTGATGGTGTTTTCCCTTTCGAGTTCGTTTTGTGTTTGGCTGTCTTTTGTTTTGTCTTTGGTTATGTCTCCTGTTCTTCCTAGTTCGTTGAAGCCGAGATACTTAGGGGTGATGGTTCGGCCGGAACCTCTGAAGTTTTCTCATTCCGCTTCAACGCTGGGGTTGTTTTCTTCTTCTACGAGTACTCTTTTTCCTTTTAAGGTTTTTCCCTTGCGGGTTTACCTAAAAGGTTTTAATGAGGCTCGCCCGTAGTTTGCTCTCTCTTGTGCTCTCACGGGTCTTTGGTTTTTTCTTTTTTCCTTTAAAAAAAGCTTTATTTAATAATACATTATACATTAGATCATTAAAAATAACAAAATACAAATGATTATTTTATTTTACGCATTTAAGCCGACTAGCCCGAAACCCGAACGTTTAGGGTTAGAGTTGAAAATTTATAATCCGACAAAATCCTCAGCCCGATTAGCCCGCACCTGATTAACCCGAAATTCGATAGGGCTGGCCCGAAACCCGGTGGGCTGGCCCGATTGACATCTGTAGCCAGAACATTCAAGTTTTTAAAAGTGTTATTATCAAAAAATAGTCCAAACTTGGACTTCATGGTAATTTTTTGATTCGAATTTATAAAAATAACAAATATAGCCTAAACTTATTTATGTTGTTCAATTTACAGTCCGAGTCAAAAGTTCGACCAACTAAAAAGTGACATGATTCATCGGAAGCTGACTTGGCAATTAAAAAAATTACATTAGATTTTTTATCTTTACATTAACTACCAAATGTCTAATTTTAAGTCATATTAAAATTTGTATTCATAAGTGAAACAGTGACATTTGCGAGTGAAATCTTGACTCAGAAAGTTCAGATTATATTTGTAATTTTTATAAATTTGGGCTAACAAGTTAAAGTTCCGACTATATTTTAATAGTAACCCTTAGAAAAATTTGGAGAGGTATTATTAAATTCATGTGCAGATCTCAGACTTATTAATTTTATATTTAACTATATGCATATTTGTGTTTAACTATATATATTTTATGTTTAAACAAATTTACGTAAGATATATTTCAATTTTTTGAGATGATATTTGACAGATTTGTAACTGTACTTGTACGCTGGTTTCAATCTTACATGACTCTTTATTCAACTCTTTCGAATTGATTGTGTAAGATTTCCTGGAAGAGATTCTACATTTATTAAATCATGAAAGTTGGAGAAAAGCCCAAACTTAACAATATTCAAATAAGAAGTTTGGAAGCTAGTAGCAGATTGTGAGGCAAGCAAGAATCTATGGCATTAAACTTTTCCTGCCATTGACACAAAGCTTCCAACTTTATCCAAAAATCTTAATTTAGAACATTCGGCCTCACAATGCAAGAAAGGAATCATTGCAACATTAATTTAAGATTTCATGCACTTATAAGTACCCTTTCAAATCAGCACAAATCACATGCAAAAAAGTCTGAAATTTTCTTGATATTCCTATCCATATATATATTCAATTGGATTCGAGATAAGATGGCTGGAGGCCTTAGATCTGTGGCAGGACTTCTTCTGTTGCTCAACTTTTGCATGTATGCTATAGTGTTGGGGATTGGTAGCTGGGCCATGAATAGAGCTATTGATCATGGTTTCATCATTGGTATGTGTGTGTGTGTGTTTTTATATGTAGTCAGTGACGAAGTTAGGATTTTAAAAAACTGTAGGGTGATTTTAGTCATTTCACTATTATTTACTCCGCGGCAGAATTTCATGCAGACCAATTTCCTAAATATGGGGATTAATTTGTACAAACAGGTCCTGGATTAAATCTGCCAGCACATTTCTCACCAATCTCGTTTCCGATGGGGAACGCTGCGACGGGATTCTTTGTGATATTCGCCATGATTGCCGGGGTGGTCGGCATCGCCGCCGCTATCTCGGGCCTAAACCACCTCCGCCGCTGGGATGGCGGTAGCTTGTCCGCCGCCGCCACTGCCGCCACCATTTCCTGGACCCTTACATGCCTTGCCATGGGGTAATTAAGTGTTACTTTTAGGTTGAACAAAAGTACTACTGTTGCTGGGATTTTAATTTAAGTTAAATTTAACGATTTTTGTTTCCTACTTTTTTTTCAAGGTTTGGATGCAAAGAGATTGAACTGAACACCAGAAACGCACGTTTGGTGAGTTTTTTGAATGAAAATTCAACTACTTTTTGTGTTCAAGATCATTAAAACTATATATTGACATGGTATATATTTAGAGTTGCAATTATAACATCACTTTTTTTTTAATTTTTTGTTAATTTTTCAAATATGTACCACTTGAATGAACGTTGTTTTACCAATGAAAAATGCAACTGGCAAGTGGCATCCAAATTAAATTACTATTAATTTTGGACAAACTTTGTGTTATTTGTGATAGTTAACGAAACTAGATGGACATTAATTGAAGTGTTTTTGTCATGTTGATATATGCAGAAAACAATGGAGGCTTTCATGATTATTTTGTCTGCAACTCAACTCTTATACATAGCTGCAATTCATGGAGCCGCTTCCATGTCAAGGATTTGACCACATCATGCGTGTCTGTTTTTGTGCTACTGATTTGTGAATTGTTTTATATTTAATTAATTTTTCAAGTTACATATTCTTGTACTAGATTCTTCTTGTTGTAAGGTTTGCAAATCATCTCGTATTTATCCATTAAAAGCTTGTTTGGACTTGCTTCTCTTTCGCATATCAAACAAGCTCCAACAAATTTGTATTTGAATAAAATGGGAAAAGTAGCAAATAGACCACCCCTATCATACAACTCCCTAACACGTTTACCTCCCTATCTTTTGATTTTGAGCTGTTAGCCCCTCAACATGTCATGAAGAGTGCAAAATGCCCCCTGTTCTTAACGGACACTTTTAAGTATTTTTCATTTTTTTTTCTTACTATAAACATATAATTTTTTTTGAATTTAAAATTTAAATGTTTGTAATATTTTTTTAAATAAAATTATTTTTTAATACACACACTTTCACTGCGTTCTTGTAACAATTAATTAAAGTTATATGAGATTTAATATACATATATATTATAAACAAAAAAAATAAATCGTACCAATTAATATATAGTATATAAAAATAAAAAATAACAAAGATAACCCTGTATTAATTAAAAACCCAAAAGCATACACGATATATGAAAGTAGAACTAATTCGATAGACAAAGATAACCTTGTATTAATTAAGAACGCAATGAAAGTGTGTGTATTCAAAAAAGATTTTATTTAAAAAAATATTACAAACATTTAAATTTAAATTAAAAAAAAATACTCCCTCCGTCCACGAAATGAGTACCCATTTGTGGACGGCACGGGTTTTAAGAAATGTATGAAGTGTAGTGTGAATAGTTTAAGAGTCTCACTTTTTTAATGTGTTAATTAAAGAGAAGTGTGGGGTACACTTGCCAAAAAGGGAAATGGGTACTCATTTCGTGGACGGGTGAAAAAGGAAATATGGGTACTCATTTCGTGGACGAATGGAGTATATGCTTATAGTAAGAAATATTAGTAAGAAATTTTAAAAAAAAATGAAAAATACTTAACAGTGTTAAGTGTCCATTAAAAACAGGGAGCATTTTGCACTCTTTATGATATGTTGAGCGGCTAACAGCCCAAAATCAAAAAATAGAAAAGTAAACGTATTAGGGGTTATTTGCTACTTCTCCTAAAATTCAAAGTTGGAAATAAGCTGCTGATGCGTGTCGGCACTTTAATTTTCTCCATTGTAAAAAGATATCTACTTGAATTGAGATCAGTAAGTATAAATAAAACTAAAACTGCAGCTACGACTTTTTCTAGCCATTCAATTACGCTTCAAATAAACAAGGGGAAAAATATATATCAGATTATTTAGGCTCGAATTGTGTTGAATTCAATCAAAGCTTTACCTAATAAGCAGTTGGACAAGCTTATACCATGATAAATATACATCATTATTAAACTATTCTTAAAAATTAAGACAAGTAAAGATGTCATAGTTATATGAAGATTAACAAGAATGAACAACTTCTTTATAATGGAGAAAAAGTATTTATATAATTGATAAATATATAATATTATATTATTGCCCTTGAATTACGCATATACTACCTCCGTTCACAAAAAATAATCATGGTAAGGGAAGACACAGATTTTAATAAAAGGGTGATTCTATTAATAGCCTCTTTTTTACTCTTTGTAACCCCTTAACTAAAATATATTAAAAATAATGATTTATATACTAGTTTACCCTCATATATATATAGCTCCCAAATTCAATTCATCATCTTACAGTTACACATTTCGTAGCCCCCAAATTCAATTCCTCATCTTACAGTTACAAATTTCGTAGCCCGCGAATTCAATACAAATTTCGTAGCCCCCCAAATTCCACGATACATGAAGCGGGAAAATTGATAAATATAAAACACGTTACAAAATCCATTGTGTATTAAATGAGAAAGAGATGAAGATTCACTGCTGGGTTTGAGCTTCTAATTCTGATTTTACTGAACCATTTCTCCAACATCTAAGGCAAATACACATGACATACAGATGAATATTGCTTTCACAAAAATAAAATATTTGCCAATCAAATAAAAATTGAATCTTGTTTATTTTCTCCGTATATTATTAAAATTGTAGTAGGTACACATTTGTGAACATCAAAAGTTGAATGCTCCTAAAATTCATCAATGGCGGGATTGTGTGTAAATCTTGAAAAATAACAAGAAGAAGAAGAAGGTGCTTATTGAATTTGAAGAAGAGATGTTGTGGGTGAATAAATATCGTCCCAAAACCCTAGACAAGGTTCTGGTCCATGAAGATATTGCCCAAAATCTCAAGAAACTGGTAATCGTTGATGAAATAGATCAAATTCGTTTACATTTTTAATTTCGATGGACCGAAGCTTCAAAATTCGTTTGCTTTCTCTGCCATTGATGGATGAAGAAATGAACTTCCGACAAATGATGCTAATTCACAATTACTACAACAAGTTTTCAATTCATCTTCTCTTTTTCTTTTTCTTTTCTTTTTTTTCAAATTTGAAGGTCTCGTATTTATGGGAATATGGCGGCTATAGGGTTTTAAGGATTGTTTAGGAATTTAATGGTAGATTAAGGATAAAATAATATATTCCTTATTTTTTTATGTTTTATTTTTACAAAAAAGGCTATAAAGAGTAAAAATGGGGCTATGAATAGAATTACCCTTAATAAAAATGATTATTGTATTGTGAATGGAGAAATAGTCTCACTTAAAAAGTAAAGTTTATAATGATAATAAATTGTATTATGAGTGAAAAATATGGCATATTATAGAGAGTTTTCAAAAATCAAAAGGAACTAATTTTTTTTGGTCATTTCAAAATGACAAAAAATGAATATTTTTGTGAACGAAATGAGTAATACAGGAGGTTGTTTGCTTGATAGTATGGGATAAGTATAACATTTGATATGTTTGAGCATTAGCTGTATACTCATCTCATTTCGAATCATTTACACCCATATTTCTTATTTGCTCATCTAAACAAAAGAGAGTGAGCCAAAATTCAAAACAAAATGTACACATAATAATATGTAGCAATCACCATATCACTAGCAACAACCGTACGATGAAACATGGTCAGAAATCTGACTACTACACAGACTCGAACAAGAAAAGAAGAAAAAAATGAACGAAAATTTTCAAGGTTTCACAACTACAAAGGTTCCTCAAGCAATATCAAACTGCGCCAAGAAATCGTCACACGAAACTCAAGAAGAAAACTCGTCTATCCGCTGCAAAGATGAAGGAAAAACTTGCACCACACAAAACTACTTTATAGCACGTAATGCCAAAACACTAGTGAGACTTTTCTAGCCCGCGACCACGTTCTTGCAACGCTAGCTATTCTTCTTTAGAATATGACAGTCGAAGAGGCGTGCTCACGAACAGCTCCCGCAGGAAAATCTCTCCCAGCTAGGCATAAGGAAAAGGTATTCGCATGCTCTAACTCTGCAACAGTAAGATAATGGGATTTAGAAAATATAAACCAAATGATCAAATCTACAAGTAATGAGAGAGAGTCAGTTTGTGAATAAGTGATTGAAAGCGAAACTTGTTTTTGTTTAGTTGCATCTTAAAATAAAAAATAAATAAACAAAAGGATGCTGAAAGCAACATGAGATCTGCCTATAATCATCAGGAAATGACACCAAGATAATTGCATGTCTATCGTTTCGTGGCTCCCCTCACGCTTCCCAGCAGCTATTCAAGTAAAAAAATTTAGATAAGATATGCATGGTTCTCATAAGGTCTATTCTTCTTCATATCGACTTCAAAAATTAAATCCAAATAAGACGCACCAATAAAATATATACATATTTCACCTTCCATTGATCACCTTAGCTGTGGATTTGGGACCAAGAATAGGTAGTCGGGCTTTTTTACTGGAAATTCAATTGGTTTTTGCCTTTATCACGGACCATAGATCAACTTAGGGTGGCAAAGGATTAAAGAAGCTTGTTTAATAGCTCGTTTACCTTAGGATTCGTCGCGATAGATCCAAATCTAATAGAATTATAGAACAAGAATAATTTTCTTGTTATCTCTTTGTTTCCTGCTCTTAATCTCTTTATACAGAGATTAAGAGAAATCTAAATAAGCGAAAGTAGAATTGCTCGAAAGTCAAGCTAGAATTTCCAAGACTCAACTTTTTGCAATAAGCTAAGTCAAAGCTGCAGTGAACAAAAAATCAAGCTTAATTCGATGCGTGGCAACTTTAGTTCACCGTCCCTAGCAAACTTCATCTGAAGAATTACTGATAGAAAGCTCAAAAACACAAATCCTACTATGAGCATATCATATCAGAATCATTGGCAAAGACCAATATGCTATGGCACCGTTTAAACGAGCAAGCCATTATCTGGATCAAATTTTGAAGAGCAATCAATGGTTAAAAAAATGGTTTCCTTATACTAACCGTAAATTTATCTATCCGACCCTGTGAACAGTTCAAATAGTCCACAACAACCCTTCCAGGATGTCGTTTGCACCGGACGAGGAGGGGGAACCAGCAATGGCTGCAAAAAGACATTAAATGAATGTAGGTAAGAGACAGATTTACCACAGAACAAAGTTAAATTTGCAAACACAGAAGAAAACCAAGACAGCACCTTAGTAACTCCAGAATCTTTCTCAAGATCTGCTCCATTATCATGAGTTGCTATAGGGGCATTGTACGAAAGACTCAACCGTTCATCAGTTTCTGCCACTGCACACGTCTTTTCATCTGAAGCCGCGTCAACATTCTCAACAGATGGAACGGTTGCTTCCTCCACAACAGAACCATTTTCCTTAAATTTAGATGGAGCACTCGTGTCCCCTTCCACACCTTCGCTCAACAATGAAACCTTATCCGAGACGACAGGTGGCACACAATCCACAACCGCCTCACTTGCCTCTCCAATCATGATGGTAGCGGGCACAGTATGAATCACAGCACGACTACTCTTGACAGCATGAGACTCATCATCCGAGCTGTTGCTGCTGCTGCTGCTTGAGCTCCCGGACGATCCCCCATCATATGATTTTCTTTCGGTTTCTTCATGCTCAAACTTTCCACTGAATTCATCTTCAATCTTGACAGCTTTCCCCTCTACCACTATGTGGTCACCCTCAATCTTCACACCCTCCACTTGAGGAAGATTGGAAGCATTCTCCCTAGTCTCAATCTTCTCTTCCTCACCCTCGGTCAGAAGGTCGTGGTGGCTTGGGTGTTCCTGAGACGCGGTCGAGCTAGCCTCGCCTACATCGCTCTGCCTATCATCTTGGTGCTTCACATCACTACCCCCTAACATATTTGAATTCATCCAAAATGATTCAAATCATTCAATTTAGATAAACCAATCCAACATAAGATTCACTAACTTAATACATTCCAATCTAAAAAAAATCAGAAACTCACAACACAATCAATATAATCACGAATCTATCACAAATCACTTTCTCCAAAAAGCATTTGCAGCAAAAACTTCGAATTAATGAATAACAATAACAATGAAATAG
Source organism: Salvia miltiorrhiza (assembly GCF_028751815.1). Lineage (NCBI taxonomy): Eukaryota > Viridiplantae > Streptophyta > Magnoliopsida > Lamiales > Lamiaceae > Salvia > Salvia miltiorrhiza. Next base: position 43,069,868 of record NC_080388.1, on the reverse strand, counting down.
GAAAATTGCTCACAAACCCATCTCCATCTAATACCCCAAAACACACAATTGGATGACAACAATATGATTTGACACAGATTTATAGAAAAATCAATCCGAAAAAACACAAATCAAGGCACGCCCACAAACCCAAACTGGTGGAAAATCAAACTGTAAAGCTAAAAGATAATGAACAATAATTGATACGCACATGCGGCTGCGTGGCTTCAACTAAACAAATCAAAAAACAATCTCTTTTTCGAAATAAAGCTCAGATTTTTGTACCTTGTGTAGAAGCAGCAGGGGACGGATTGGGATTGTTGTTGGGCTGAGTTCCCTTCCTTTTCTTGGCAGCTTTTCGCTTCTTGGCGCCTGACGGCATGATTATTTGATTAGCGAAATTGATTGAGGGCTAGAGCGGAAAATTTGAAACCGTGCTCGAATTATCGATTCTCTCTCTCACCGAAGCGGTATCTCTATGGAGGTAGAGAGAGGGAGAGGGAGAGAGAGAGATGTTGTGAGTTTGAAAATGGTGGAAAAAATGCTAAAATAGTAGGAGGGGTGACAGATTGGTGGTGGGGGTTGGTTGGTTATGGAGAGAGAGAGAGAGAATATATGGTAAATGGGTTCTCTGCGATTTCAGCGCATGTCTACCAATTTTCTCATTTTGGACACCAAAAATAGGTTAAGCTTCAATTTGAGATTTGGAAATTAAAATTATTAATTTAAAATTTGAATGATTGAACTTATCAATTCTAGAGTTAAAAGAGTAGTATTATGTATTTCGATTCATTTTAATTTTAAAAATAACGTTTATATCATGACACTTCTTTTTTTAATTTATCTAATTTATAATGACACTTACAAAAATAGTATTATGATCTCTATCTTTTCTACATCAGTCCGACACTAAAAACGTCGCGTTGTGGATGCTCTTAACACCTATTCTTTCTTTAAATATTAGTACTAGTTTTGTCATGATTTTGTATTTGTTTTTAATTAAATTGAGACCGTTCTAATTGTAATTTTTAAAAATAATATTTGACGTGGATGATGTTATGCTCTCTCTATTAAATTAGCTTGATATGGAGAATAATTAGATTTTACTAATTATTTTATTCATAAATATATATTGCAATAATATATGTCTCAGGACTCAGTAAAATTACACTGTCTCAAGATCTTCAAGTGTCATTTGTATGTTGAAGTAGTGTCATTCGGAAATGTTCAAGTGTCATTTCCCGATTGAAATAGTGTCATTCTAAAAATCAGTTGCACGGTGCAACCGATTGCACATGAGTATTTGTGATGTTGGAATTGTACGTTTTCAAGGTCGTAGACATTAATCTGGTTCGCGATCTTCATATTTCATGAAATTTTTCAATTGAAAAGTTTGAACATCAAAAATTCTCCCAGAATCTCATTTACTATTTGATTAGATTCTCATATTTTCACTAGGTTTTCATCATTTACTACTTACTAGCACGCTCATTCGTGCGATGCACGGAGAAATCAAATTTAAATGATATTTTAAATGAATAAATATAAATATTATATACGATTAAAATATAAATACACGCAAAATATGATTTAAAAATAAACTATCAATTACTCAATAAAATTTCGAATTTAAAAACATAATTTTCAACTATATATAAAGTGTAATGATAATTATAGTTATTAAATAGTTTTAAATTATTTGATAATGAAAATGAATATACACATTATTATTATTAGGGTTATTAGCCTGTAAATACATGAACTTTTTATATTTTCTAAAATTTAACATGACTTTTATGTTTAGCCCACAAATACACGAACTTAGCATTTTTTCTGATTTTTGACATCGGCATGAAAAAATTCTATTTATTGTTGAGGTGGAGGCCGAAATACATGACGTGGACTACGAAATATGCACTTGAATAGAGTAATTTGATTCATTATTTTGATTAGAGAGTGAATGACATGGTATACCGGCCTTCATGTTAATAGTAAATTAGAATTTTTTCTTGTCAATGTCAAAAATCAGAAATAATGCTAAGTTCGTGTATTTGTGGGCTAAAAATAAAAGTCATGTTAAATTTCAGAAAATATAAAAAGTTCGTGTATTTACAAGCTAATAACCCTTATTATTATTATTATTATTATTATTATTATTATTATTATTATTATTATTATTATTATTATTATTATTATTATTATTATTATTATTATACATAATAATAAATAAGTAAATATTTTCATATATTGACATAAATAACAAAGTTGTAAAATTTTAACAAAGAGAAAGAAAATAAATATTTTAAAATTTTAATAACCTATTCGTTTTAAATTCATTTTTTATGATTTTTATACCCTATTAAAAATCTTGTTATGAACTTAAACTTAAGATGCATATTTAATATTTCTTCATAAATTAAATTTGACGAAATTTAGAAAAGAATTTAAATAATGAGAAAAAATAGTAAAAAAATTTATGGGAGAAGAGAGAGAAAAAATAGAGGGAGAAAACTTCTCTTTTATATATTATATAGATATTTTAATAACTCGCTTAATTTGTTATGATTATTAAATTAGAGGTTTATTAAAAAAAGAAAAAGAAAAAACAACCCTTGAAGGCACAAAGAAGCAGACTAAGGGTAAAATTCTCGAAAAGAGAAGAAAAAACAAAAGAACAAAAAACAACTAAAATCGAAACTCAGGATAATCATCCATTTCATCCGACCAACGCCCATGGACAACATTATTCATTGCAATCATACTGGGCCTATTGGAAAGGTCAATCGCAAACTCCTTCGGCTTGCAACCCATTTCCTCTGCATTCCTAAGGCGATTTTTAATACATCCATCTGGAATTGTGTGTACAGGCGCTCTTCCCTTTCCCGAGCCCTTTGGACGACCACGTCCACGCTTCTGCTCCGAGAGCAGTTGCATCCCCTCATTAACCTGTTCCTCTAACCGAATTATACGATTCTCATTGTCCTTCGGAGTAGGATTGATCTGCTTATCTCCCTCAACCTCCTTAATCGGAGAAATGTCTGCCCCAACAACCGAATTTTTCTCCACCACCGCTCCTCCAATCTCTCCGGGAACTGAGGAAACAGTCCCTTGAATATCATCGTGCATCACCATTCCCATGTTGTTGTCGCTATCCGCAATAATCGTCTCTTCCTCCTCAGAGCTATATTCACTAAGAGTCTTGTCATAAACTGAATTCTGTACCGGCTTCGTGGCAACCTCCAATAAATCCGGTCCTGTCGCCACATCCTTCCCATGCAACAAAACCGATTCATCCATAGCAAGTACATCGAATCTATTTCTCTTAGTTGTAGAATTCCCCCTCGAAGCCGGAGAACCTACAACCGAATCTTTCTCTGCCGATTCCGTCGGAGCAACCTGCTGCTGCTTCGTCAAAGGGGCAGCCTGCTGCTGCCCAAACTCTGGTTGCGCCGGCTTCCAAGCTAGTTGTTGTTGGACATTTCTGTTTGTAGCCTGTGCATTCGAGTTAATCGCCGCCTGCCAATGCGGCCCATTGTGAACTTGCGTAATCTTAGCCTTGTCAATCACAGTGTCATTCTGCTCTCTCATCCCCCCAAACTTCGACTTGCGGCACCTATCGGGGGAGTGTCCCGTAATCTTGCAATGACCACAATAAAGAGGGAGATTTTCGAAAACAAACTCAATATGAAAAGAAAAATCCTCCATATCAATAAGAAGAGTATTAGGAAGAGGTTGAGACATATCTATTTCAACGAGAATACGGGCGAATTGTCCAAAAGAGTATTAGGAAGAGGCTTAATTTGTTATGATTAAAATTCACTCCAACAACAATATTTAAATTGTTGGAAAGGTTTTAATAAATTTATTATGACTACTACTTTAATTATTTTTGTTTTTTTAGGGGAAACTTGGTAGGGAAAAAAGAGCTTATATTACGATAAATCAAGATGAACAATGTCGAGAAGTCAGGTAGGGAAACCTGATTTCCAAACCATTATATCAAAATAAGATAAAGCAAAACGAGAAAGCTCATGCGCTACTCTATTAACATTACGCCTCACGTGAAAGAATTTCAGAACCACATGCTTTCGAGCGTGTTGAACTACTGCTTTAAATTTTGATGATTCAAAATTTGTTCATACAAATCACAAGCTTTATTTAGTGATATTTTCTCTCTCTCTCTCTATATATATATATATAATATGATCACATTACATAACTTTTTTGATGAAATATGTAATAATACATTTTTATCTAAAATTATCACATATTTTAGTAAATATAAAGAGAATATTCAGTAAATGTAAATAAAATTACTAAATTATTGATATTGATAAATTTTATGATTGTATACATGGACATATATAACATACGGAGCATTTGTTTATTCTTTCTTTCTTAGTCAACATATTTATGACTCAATTTCATAGTGTTACAGTTGACTAAGAACATGAGACTTCAAAATATGAGTCTGTTGAATTGAATGAATTTTTATAGGGGATTGTGAGATAACAATGGTTGTGCATCTTTCGATCTTTGAGAATGTATTGCTTAAATCATTTGAAGATGTAATAAGAGACATCGTTTCCAGTACTTACACATCCTACTTCAATAACATTTACGATAATTCTTATTTCAAATGACGAGCAATACTTGTCAACCTAAAATTTTCTATGCTCGTATATTATTTATAAATAATTAAATTTTTAATGTAAAATTTATTATATTCAATAATTTTTAAAAAGATATTATCTCTCGTGCGTGTCGCAAGACTAGTACATTTAAAAAGTTAAATAGTTCAGTTTGACTAAATTAGAAAAGTATAGATGTGTATAAAATGAAGAAAGGAATTCAACAAAACTTTATTAAATGACGATTTTATATAAAAAAGAAAAGAAAAAACCTAAAAAAACCCTTGAAAGCACAGAAGGAGCAGACTAAGGGCCGAGCCTCATTAAAACCTTTTCACGGAAAACCCAGTGGGAAAAACCGTGAAAAGGAAAAAGAGTACTCGTCTAAACACAAAACGAAAGTAGGGAAGAGCGGAAGGGAAAGTTTCCGGAACTCCGGCCTAACCATCGTCCCCAAACTATCCCGGCTCTCACTCCACGAAAAGAAACAAAACGGCCGGTTAGACGCCGTCGCCGTAAGAAAAAACAAACCCAAGCAAAGAAAAACGAGAGCAAAACAACCGGGAATAAGCCATCTCCGTAAGCACTCCACAACCTCCATCCCCAAAACCCACGCACTACCATAACGACGTTGCCGGTGATGCCCCAAAAAACCAGAAATTCTCCAAAGTGACGAACAACCTGTGACCATTGAAGATCCAAATCCAGGGAGAAACCCGCACGCCAAGTGCTCGAAGAAGTTCCCGAGCCAACTGCAGCCTGAACGCCATCATGACGACGAAAGCACATTGAGCAAACCATCTCGCAGTAGCCAAGAACAAACGAGAAGAAGGAGATACAACTCCGAGATTCAGAATATCAACGACAAAAGCTACTGAATCCCCTAAAGAAAACGTCCCCGATAAACCGAGACAAAAACCAACGGAGTCCGACCAGTAGCGTCCCCGAGCCGAGCGCACCCAAACCCGGAAGGACTCTACCGACACTCCATCCCTCACCAAACCAGTGCAACACAAGCTCAACTTCATCCACCGCCTCAAAACCCACGCCTCCATCAGCGCAAGAACCAACTGAGCATCAAGAGCACCCATCTTAATCCAAACGCCTTCCAAGTGTTCGAAGAAAAACCCAAACCAAGATCTCCCCATACACACGCCAACAAAACCAAGAAAAAGCGGAACCAAACAAACACCCATCAGCCCCAACTACCGTTTCTGCCGCAGATGGCTATGCGAAGCCATGTCAAGGCGAACCGCAACCCTAATCTCCTCAATCTCGTGTGGCCACCACCCTTCTGAGCGTTGGTGGTTAGCCATAATATCAGCCGCCTTGTTTCCTTCTCTAAAGATGTGAGAAACCTGCAGCGAGAAAGCATCTAACATCTTTAAAATCCTATTCCACGCCGCCTTAAAACGCCAAGGCACATTCAAAGAACGAGAATTGAGAATGGATATCATGTAGGTGGAATCGGCTTCAATCCAAAGCTTGTGCCAACCACGATTGTGAGCAATTTGAATCGCCGAGATAACAGCCAGGAGTTCCGCTTCAAAGGCAAAACCCGAGCCACCTTTGAAGTGAAAATAACCACGCACCACATTCCAGTTATCTCTAAACACCCCACCTGCCGCAATAGTGCCCAGAGCTCCCGTCGCCGAGCCATCAGTATTCACTTTGATCCACGGCGCCACCGGTGGCCACCAATGCACCTCCACAAACTCCAAAGGAGGAGCACTCCTGGTAGTAACACCCACTGCCCGGAGAATTAGATAATCCGACCAAGAATTCCACATATAGCCTAATTTAGCAAAGTTATCATCAATCTCTTTGAAAGCAACTTTCACAGTGTGGATGACACGACTTGCTTCGAACTTTTGATTATCAAAGATACAATTGTTTCTCTGCATCCAGATGGCCCAGATGACCGTGATGATACCCGCTTTCCAGAAATTACCGGTGAGGGGACTAAGTTTATACTGCCAAGCTGCCACCAAAAAACTATGAATATCATTCTCTTGCAACCCTTGCGTGAAATTAAACCACCCAAGAAACGTAACCCAAATATTCTTCACACGCTCACAATTCCAGAAAAGGTGATCCTGAGACTCACTTCCTTTTAAGCAAAGCAAACAGACGTTAGGCGTGATCATACCGTAACGGATAAGGCGATCATAAGTCGGCATTCTATTATGAAGAAGACGCCAACAGATCAAAGAACGTCGAATCAGAATAAAAGATTCCCAAAGCCAAGAACCCCAAGACACTTTCGGAAAATGATGACAATGCTTGTTGAAGGCCAGCGCAGTAGTGACATTCCCGTGCAACGAGGGTTTCCAGAAACGCACATCTCCCTCAGTACCAAGAGGGGTGAGTAAAATATCACACACTATCTCAGGAAAAGCATTAACAAAGGCTTGCGTGAAATGCCAGACCCCATCGTAGAAATAATCAGCCACCGATTGAGTAAGAAACGGAAGCATGAAATGCGGAATAGCGCATTTATTCATAAGATTATACCCAAGCCAGTCGTCATACCAGAACGAAGTAGAAGCGCCGTCACCAATATACGAGTACGAATTCTCCACCAAACCATCAATTTCCTCACGTAAGCTCATCCAGATAGTAGAAGCAGTCACCAGAGATTTACTACGCCCAAATCGATCGAGATATCTATCTCTAATCAAATCATATCCGAACTCACGCCCACCAACCACCTTCCACGCCATTTTCATGAGATAGCTCTTATTCATGAGCTCGAACGACCTTACCCCGAGACCGCCCTCCTCCTTAATCGAGCAGACCCTCTTCCAACTCACAGAACAAGACGGCGTCTGCTTGATGTTGCCAGTCCAAAGGAAATTACGACAGCACGCATCGAGCTCCTTAATAAGAGCAGTCGGCCATCTATAAACCATCATGGAGTGCGTCAGAGAGCTTTGGATAACCGACCTGATCAGGCAAATCCTCCCAGCCATCGACAACTGTAAACCCTTACATCTCGCGAACTTGTTGATCACACGATCATGAATCGGTCGAAGATAGGAGGCACGCACACGGCCCTTAAAGATAGGAACCCCAAGGTAAGTAATCGGAAAGTTGCCCTGAGAAAATCTCAAAATGCTCCGTATAGCCCTGCAGGTCTGAGAAGGAACTTTGCTAGTAAAAAAAATTTGCGACTTATCCGGGCTCACAATTTGATCAGAAATTTGACCATAATACTCCATAATTTTCTGAATGGTATGAGCGTTCGTGACCGTGGCATGACAGAAAACCAGAATATCATCCGCATATAAAAGATGAGTGGGAAAATTAATTCCCTGTCTCATTTGCATCGGGGTAAGGGTGCCTGCGCTAACACAATTATCAAAGAGCCTACCAAGAACATCCTCGGTGATTCCAAAAAGAATCGGAGAAAGAGGATCGCCCTGACGAACACCCCTTGAGCACGTAAAATAACCTTTAAGCTGACCATTGTACAAAATAGAAATCCTAGCTGAATGAAGCAGAATCTCAATCCAACTAATGAACTTTGAATCATAGCCAGCAACACGAAGAACGTTAAGCAGGAAATCCCAGCTAAGAGTATCAAAAGCTTTTTTGATGTCAATCTTGCAAGCCATGTTTTGACCACGGCTCGTACGATGCATACAGTTCACGCCTTCCGACCCAATCAGAATACAATCGTGAATGGAGCGGCCGCTAATGAAACCAAACTGATGACGGGAAACATAAACAGCAGCAACCTGGCTCAGTCTAGACGCCAACACCTTAGTAATAATCTTGTAAAGAAAGTTGGACAAAACAATTGGTCTCAGATCCGAGACCGAATTGACGACATCTTTCTTAGGTATCAACACCAAGGTATTAGAATTGCAGCCTTGAGGAAGATAAGAATTCCAGAAAAAGGCTTGAACAACACACCAAATATCCACTTTAATAATCGACCAACAATGCTGAAAGAACTTACCCGAGAAACCATCAGGCCCAGGCGAGCTGTTCGGCTCCATCTGAAAAACCGCAGCAGAAATTTCCTCTTCATCCGGCAAACGAATGAGCAAATTATTATAACGATCTTCTACCATCTCCTCAATAACCGCCTCAACCGCCGTAATATCAGTATTAGTATGACTGCTAGTCGAAAACAAAGAAGAGAAGAAATCCACGATATGATCCCCAATAACCTTCTGATCGTAATTCATATCTCCATTGATCTCCATGTGAGAAACGATGTGAGGTTTACGACGAAACCTAAGCATCGCATGAAAGAACTTCGTGTTCCTGTCTCCATCTTGAAGCCAAGACACCCGGCTTTTTTGCTGTAAAAGCGAGCTCTGCCTAGAAAGCACAACGTTGATCTTAGCTTGGGCGTCCACTTCTTTATCAAAGAGATCCTCCGTGTAACCATCCCTGGCAATCTGATCTTGAATCTCCAAAAGCTCTTGTTGAGTATTCATGATACAAGAATCAACATTACCAAAAACATTCCGATTCCACGCGCGAAGAACCTGCCGAAGACGCTTTAATTTATGCATAACTTTAAAAATCGGACAGCCAATCTCGGTTTCCATCTGCCAGGACCCTTCCACCGTATGGAGAAAATTCGGATGTAAGGTCCACATGTTAAGGAACTTAAAGAAACGATGGCGAGGAGAAGCATCCACCATGCAATGAAGAACAAGCGGAGAATGATCCGAGGTAATACGTGGAAGAGCTTGAACAAAAACCGAACTCCAGAGATTCGCAAAAGAGTCAGCATAAATCGCTCTATCCAGACGAGACTCCACATGGGTAGGCATAAATCTACGACCTGACCACGTGTAATGCAGACCAACCGTAGGTGCTTCAATGAAACCGGTGGCTTCAATGAAATCACAGAACTCCGCACAAGCAGTAGAGTTAGGCATACAGTCACTACTTCTTTCATGGGCGCCTTTCACCGCATTAAAATCGCCAATAAAGACAACATTACCATCAATATGATCCAGAAGATCCAACCACAAACGCCGTCTGCCAGCATACGTGTTAACGCCATGTACCACCGCGATTTTAAAGGAATTCAACAAAACTAGTACAAATAACAAATTGTTTGTATTATTCAATTTGATTCGATAAACATTATCTTGAACTTTAATTATCAAACTAGATTTGTAAGTATATAAGTGAACTATATAATACTTCCACCTTTAATAAATGATTGTAAGAAGTGTATAAAATGAAGAAAGGAACTCACCAAGCTAATTTGTTATGCAGTTTTTAAATAATTTGCTAGATGAGTGTTTTGGTAAATATTGAATGCAAATATGACCCAAAATACAAGAGTATATCCGTATATATATCAAAATGGGAACACCATTATTTACTATAAACAGATCAAAATGATAAAAAAAAGACTATACTTTTATATATAGGGAGAAGATCAAATGAGAATGGACAAATGAGAACAAATCTGTAAAGATTTTCAAATTCTATGACTGATATTCATTTAGAGGGTGCAATTTTTTATCTGGGTTCAAATTCTAGAAGGGGCAAAATTTTTATCAATTAATTAAATTTTGTTATGCAGTCATTATAAATAACTTATGCAACATTATATACTGACTTAGACATCATTCTTATTTTTACGAAATATATATAGCATTCTTAGTATAGCCTATTCCTATATATATATATATATATATATATATATATATATATATATATATAGACGGACGCACGTGCCTCCACAATGTTTTAATTTTATTATATATATATATATATATATATATATATATATATTTTATTAAAAGATATAAGAAATAAGTAAATTTTTTAACTTTCAATCTCTAATAGACTTGGATTATTAGGTAGTAACTTTTTAACGTATTTAATATTTAAGGTGCATTTGCTTTGAGGTATAAAAAAGAGATAAACTCCATTTACTATCTAATTATACCTCATTTGTTTTGACGTAATAAAAAATCTGTGTAGATAGTATAAATTTTTGGACAACATATTTTTCCTTGGAAAATGGATAATTTTATACCTAAGAGAACCTTATAATTAGGAGTGAGTGGATAAATATATTATCATCCAAACCAAATAAAATAGGGTTAATTGCATGAAAATACACGAACTTTAGTCGCAATTTCATTTTGCACATGACTTTTGAAACTTACATTTTTAATCATGAACTTTGCATTTGTTCCAAATTTTCCTTAAACTTGAGCTCCGGCAGCCGGAAAGATGACGTGTCTTCAAACATGCCATGCGTATGTGACACGTCATTAATTCAAACGACGTGGCACAAAACGACATCGTTTTAATACCGCATTCTGGAATAGGCAACGGCTCTTCTCCGACAGTGTAGGCTTTCCCCTTCTCCTCCTTAATCTGGAATTCGCCGTCGCCGTTGTAGAACCGGTGAGTGGATTCCGCTCCACTATTTCTTCAATTCGTGTTTCTCTCCCTCTTTGAAATCCCTCTGTTTCTTTCTCACTTCTAAAATTTCTCCTCAAATTTTAGGAAGCTAAACCCCTAGCTCCATTTCGGCGTATTTCCTCTCTTTCTAGATGCAAAGCCGAAGCCGCTGTCTATCTTTCCCTTTTTCAAAAGTTGCAGTTCCGGCGTCGACGAGGCCGCCGTTTGAGGTTTGAGAAGAGAAAAACTTCCGGCTGTTTAAATGGCGTCGTTTTACAAAACGACGTCGTTTCCATGTCTGCAAACTTCCGGCTGTTTAAATGGCACACGCCCGGCTGCCACATAGGCGCCACATCAGCACTCCGGTGACTGGAGCTCAATTTTAAGGAAAATTTGGAACAAATGTAAAGTTCATGATTTAAAATGTAAGTTTCAAAAGTCATGTGCAAAATGAAATTGCGACTAAAGTTCGTGTATTTTCATGCAATTAACCCAATAAAATATAAAAACTATGATTCACACTTTAAATGATTGTATAAATTTATATCTCATGCTATTATCCATCTATCTAGAGGAGGAATAAAAAGTAATCACATTCTTAGAGTTATTTTGTGCCCCCATGATAAAAAAAATTCTGGATCCGTCCCTGTATATATACTCCCTCCGTCCACAATATTATTTCCATTTTGCGAACGACACGGGTTTTAAGAAAGTGATGGATAATAGTTGATAATAATGATTTTATTATGAGTGGAGTTTTGGTCTCACTATTGTCGTGAGTAGAGGTGATGAACGGGTTGGGTACAGGATAACCGTACCCAAAATTCGGGTACCCGTACCCAAAATTTAGCATTTATGTTACCCGTACCCAAACCCAAACGGTATTCGGTTACCGGTTAAATGAGACGGTTAAACGAGTAACCGAAATACCATTAAAAAAAATTAGCTATGTTAAATTGTAGCTATTTGGTAGAACTTATTTAATCAATCCACTTTTCACGATTCCTCGTGTGATGATGCGATGAACAAGTTAATGATTTCATTGGGTTGAGTTAATATTTTAATAGAGTTTAATAGTTTATCATTGATCATTCTATTATACTTTGACAATTCATAAGTTTATTTAATTATTAATTTTTAAATTGATACATTTCATTTCACGTAAAGTTATAGTTATATTATAAATATCAAATTACATATATTTATATTAATAAAATTATATTTTATAATTTTAAAATTAATTAAATCGGTTAAACGAGTATACCCAATCGATTATCGGGTATACCCGATAACCAAAAAATCTCAATACTCATACCCATAACCGTACCATTTAGCCAAATATCGGGTATCGGTTACCCGATAACCGGCGGATTTCGGTTCGATTCGGATATAACCAATACCCAATATCCAAATAAGCAGCCCAGGTTGTGAGTGGAAATTTGTGGACCCTACTACTACTATAAATGGAAGTGGAAACGATATCGTGGACAGATCAAAATGACAAAAATGAAAACGATATCGTGGACGGATGAAGTCTATAATAGAGAGAGGTTCAAATAAGAACTATTAAATAAAATAAGCACGGATAATCATTCAACTCTTCAATCATCAAGATTTATAAGAGCATCCTGATAGCCTACTTGATGGGGGGGACCACATTGAGTAAGGAGGCCGCATTGGAGTTACATAATAGCCTACATGATTTTTTTTAATTTTAATTTTTTTCATTTTTCATTTAAGTTTAATTGCATAAATTTAAATCACACAATTTACTTCAAATTTAAATTGCATTAATTTTGAAATCCTAAAAATTACATAAAACTTAATAAAATAAAAATAAATCCTAAAAATAACTATTTCTAGTCTAGAGGTCCGAAACGTGCCCAAACATGCTCCATCAAATCACCTTAAACAGCCTCGACGATGCACAAGAACAGCTCATTCTGTATTTGAAAACGACGTCGAAAAAATGTAGGCACGTACGTCGGATTGTTGTTGAAGTAGTCTTGCATAAGACGTAGATGGGCATCCTCATGATCACGATGGACGTAAGACCGGGGCCCTTTAACACGTCCCGGCTCCAACGCTGGTTGGGAGTAGATTTGAGCAAGCAATTATTTCTGCAACTCGATCTCGTCTATGATCGCTTGAGCTACACCGTCGGATGAATCAGATTCCGCCATTTTTTGAAGAAAAAAAATAAGGAAATATTGGAAGAGAAAATTGGGGAAGTTGAAGGAGTAGAATTGGTGTATGAATGAAAGTGGGAGTAGGGATATATATAGATAGTAAAAAAAAACATTAAAGTTGGGCGGCTAAAATAGCCGTTAGAAACAAAGAAAAAAAATGGAAATTGGCTAAATAGCTGTTGCAAAAAAAGGCAATTTTCATTTTTTTTTTAAATTGGCGCGTGTAAAACACGCGCCCGAATTTGGAGAGATCGTGAGGCGCCCGTTCTATCGCGGGGCTCTCGAGTGATGGAGGGCTGCATCGCCCTATACGATGGTGAGCGGCGCCTACTCGAGTAAGCCGCATCGTGTAAAACGATGCGGATGCTCTAATAGATGCATCATCTTGATGGATGAATGCAGCACATGAGTTTGAATCTCGAAGAGAGTGAAAATTTTATCTTTTTTAAAGTATAATAAATTTAACAATAAATACATTAATTTTTATAATAAATATATTAATTATAATGATTCTCACGTCAAAAACTATAATTTCACTAAAACTAGTATATCCCATTCGTGCAATGCACGACAGACATCGAAATTAAATGATAAATTTAAATAATAAATAAAATAATATAAAAAATACAAAATATGTTTTAAAATAAAATATAATAATTCACATCAATTACTCAATAAAATTCTGAATTTAAAAATATAAATTTTCAATTTATACAAAGTGTAATGATATTATAGTTATTAAATAAATTTAAAAATGATTCGATAATGAAAATTTGCATTATGCATATTATTATATAGTATTATTAATCATAATAAATATTTTTTGCATATAAACATAAATAAAAAGTTGTAAATTTTTAATGAGGAGATAGAAAATAAAATATTTTAAAATTTTCATAACTTGTTCATTTTAAATTCATTTTTGATAATTTTTATACTATATTAAATTTAAGATACATATTGATTTTTTTTCATGAATCAAATTTGATGATGTTTAGAAAAATAATTAAATTATAAAAAAAATTTAAAAAAAATAGTAAAAATTTTGGTGGAAGAAGAGAGAGAAAAAGAGAAGGAAAACATGGAGGGAAAAAACTCCTCTTTTATATATTACTAGAACGATCTCCCGTGCGATGCACGGCGAGTATCAAAATTAGACAACATCAATTACTCAATAAAATTATGGATTTGAAAACGTAAATTTTCAACGTATAAAGTGTAATGACAATTATAGTTATTAAATAATTAATAATTATTTGATAATAAAAATTAGCATTATACTTTATTATAATTATAAAGTATGATGCATCATAATAAATAAATAATTCACAAATATAAAAAAATATTTGAAATTATATTTTTTTAATATATATACTAATTTCATCTACAAAGTTATATTAACATTAATACAAAAGAATTATTTTTAAAAAAGAGTTATAAAATGAACCAAAATATATTCCTTCACCTCTATTACATTTAAACTATTATAATTTAAAAAATATATGTAAACACAAACACATGATATTTACTTATTTTTATCTAAAAATACAAAAAAGAAAAAAAAGAAAAATAATTAAATTAATATAATAGAAAAAAGTAAGCATGTCATTAAAGAGAAAATTAACACTCATTAGAGAGGAAAGAACAAAATACTATATTTTAAAACTTTAAATAATCATAACTTATTCATTCTAAATTAATTTTTTATCAAAAGAGGAAAGATAAAAGATTTTTTGTAGTAAAGAGGGAGAGAGAAAAAAATATATATATTATTAAAATGCGATTTTATTAGAAAAAGAAAAGAAAAACCTAAAAAAGAACCCTTGAAAGCACAGGAAAAGCAGACTAAGGGCCGAGCCTCATTAAAACCTTTTCACGGAAAACCCAGTGGGAAAAACCGTGAAAAGGAAAAAGAGCACTCGTCTAAAAACAAAAAAGGAGAAGGGGAAGAGCGGAAGGGAAAGTTTCCGGAACTCCGGCCTAACCATCGTCCCCAAACTATCCCGGCTCTCACCCAACAAAAACAAGCTACACGGCCGGTTAGACGCCGTCGCCGTATGTCACAGCCCGCCCTAACTATGGATAGTTAGGCCGAGTGATCCACGACTAGGGATGGGGTTAAAGAAGAAGGGGAAGAAAAGGGGCGTCATTTATAGCCGTAAAACTTACTCATCTTAATAAAACTCGTCATTTTTATTCATTAATACTCAATTGAAAACAGTCTATGAAAGACAGCATAAAACTTAATTAATATCATTAATCAAGTTATACATCGTATGAAACCATTCTCTTAAGACTCAAAGTATGACATAACATACTATAACATCATCAACATCTTGCAGCGGAAAGTAGCTAGACATATGTATGAAGACATATTCTAGACAGGTTAACTATTTATTAACAACCCTGGAGACTCCGCTCATTGCAGCACCATCATCACATCAGCTCAACCTGCACATTTAGAAAACATATGCAGGGCTGAGTACAAAAGCACTCAGTGGGCACGTATGCCTAGGTATAAAAATACATGCTTCAAAACTGTAAATTGTCATGCCATCATAATCAGTACAGCAAGGGAGTTTTTCGCTAAAAATGCCCAAGCTTACTAAGTTCATTTGTGATTCTTAAAGTTCGTCTGATCAGACTAAGTTCTTTTGTAATCTATCATATCTGAAACTGTGTGCCGGAGAGGTGGCCACCTCTCAC
The DNA here is from genome assembly GCF_028751815.1 of Salvia miltiorrhiza. Taxonomy (NCBI): domain Eukaryota; kingdom Viridiplantae; phylum Streptophyta; class Magnoliopsida; order Lamiales; family Lamiaceae; genus Salvia; species Salvia miltiorrhiza. The sequence continues at coordinate 43,053,970 of NC_080388.1, read as the reverse complement.
GGTCACTTGACCGGCCAACCCGCTAGATGACTCACGGTCACTGGTGTACACTAGCCCTGGCAGGATAGCTATCAACTGCTCAGGACCCGAATTCGATTGCATCATTGGCAAAGCCAAAGCAGATAGATATCATACTAAAATTGAAACATTTTATGGCAAGACAATAGTTGAAATAACTTTAACTCAAAGATTTTGTCATGAAATAACTTGCTTGAACGTAACATTTAAACTCATTTGATATATATGAAACTGAAATTAACAGTTAGATCATCTCATGCATTCATTCGTATAAGAGGCCTACGACACGCAGGGGATCTCTATATACGTATAGTAAAAGTAATGCCCACCTCGTTGTGTCTCTGTATCAATGAGTAACGTCACTCTCTCCCTCAAGTCGTTACTTCCCAAAAGGACCTTCATCGTTATGAAGAATTGGTGAGAAGTTATAAAAGAAACCTCGATTAATAATCTAATTTCTTTTATGAAACATTAGTATCTCTAATGTTCATCTCTCTTGATTGTTAATCAATATAACAATTATTATCTCTCGTCATTACTCATTAATTATAACATCCTTATGTTATAATTAGCAGCGCTTCAATTAAAAGAAATATTTAACACATCGAAAAGTCCACTTTCTTAGCAGATCTATTCGCTCTCATCTCGTCTAATTAACCAATTAGAAAGTTAAACTTTCCATTAGGCATGTATTTGAGTCACGGGTCAACAAGAATCGACTATGCTCAAATTCTAATTTCACTAAAAATTTCGACATGACCTATTCATATATAATGTCAGCCACGAGATTTCAACGCGTGAATCTCACTACGTGAACTCGTCTCTCGACTCAAAACTTAACATCTTGACATCTTTTCAACGCAAACCAAACAATTCAAAATCATCAAAACTCTTTATCAGTAAACTATCATTTATACTCGACACCAATTGTTCGAGTGTCAGATACCAATATTTATGTGAGTTAATCATAACTCTCACAACTCACACCATTTAGTCATATCGTATCATCCATCAAAACAAATATAATCAAGTTATTTTCTAGAAAGTTTTGCTGTTTTTGTGTCATCTTTAAAAATTCATAACAACCAACTCAATCATCATAAACTCTCATACCAATTGATCTCAAAAACTCCATGAAGTGTAGTTCACTCTAAAAATGGTAGTTAACCAAAAAGGTTAAAGGTTTTTTGGAGATATTGCTCTTTTAGTGCAGGCTGTCAAAGATTGACAGTTTCTGCCAATTTTGTTTAGGCCATTAGAAACCAAGGCAAACCTTAATAAAATTCCATCAAATTTAATCAGCCAAAACTAAAGGTATCCTTGAAGATTTGGTTAAAATTTCACAAGAGAAAACGTTCATATGATCTGCCAAATAAACAATGAAACTCATACACTTTTACTGTTGGAAAAATATGACAGCAGAACAGGTCATTTTTGAAATAATAAACTGCTCTGTTTCAGAGGTCATAAAAATCGAAATATTATGTTTTTAGAAAAGTATTGAAGTCTAGTTTCGTTTAAAAAAAACGGTGATGCAAAATCCTTCATGGATTAATAGATATAAACGTTTTTGTGAAGTCTACCAACAGTTGACAGATTCTGTCAAGGATTTTTTTAAAATATCTTTAAAATACCAAACATCATCCAAAAGACATGAAATTTTGCAGCGACGAAATACACATATCATAGATAAACATACTAAAATTTCAGAGCCATCAAGCAATGAAAACTCATCGAAACATAAGCTTGAAACTGCTGTAAAATTTTTACAGAATTCCAGTTTTAATTTCGTTCAACAATTATCATCCATAAATTGTAAATCAATTAGCATGCTCATGTGATATCGTAGAACACATATACACAATAATATTCATTATGCAACGTCCCAAACTTCACGAATTTAAATAATCATACTCTAAAAACTTATACAATTTTCGTGCTTGGAAAAATACGAATTTAATATATATCGATTCTAGCATACCCTTAAGCACAAATATCAAGTCAAAACGATCAAACAAAAATCGAAAGACAAGCTAATATGTGAAAAACGGGGCTGCCCTCATGGGTTTCATAGCTACGGTTCGTTCCGTTCTTACTCCCTTCATTAAACATGCTCAACATCTACCCAAGAACAACATACTAAAATTTCACGACGATCCGACGTCGTTTCAAAATAAAGTCGAGAATCGACGTTTTTTGACGTCGACGAAAATCGAAAAGAAAACCATCAAAACGTAGGTAGAGATCTTACCTACTTAGATACGTGATCGAAAAGATGATCGGCGCTCGTCTCGGTGCTCAAATCGGAAGTCAAAAGCTTGAGCTCAAGCTAAAATGAAAATGGCGTGAAGTGTGTGTGTGTTTTAGGTGTTGTGTGTGTGAATGTGTTTGTTGTTGTGTGAGTTGGCTGATATAGCCGTGTAATAAATGTGAGTGGGTGGGTTTGGTTGGTTGGGGGGTGGTTTGGGGTAGGGTAGGTTTAGATATTTAGGATATTAACCCGTTAGTCGTTAAATATCTCGTTTCGTCTCGTTTTAACGACTAACTACCCATACTCTTCGTTACTCGCCCTCTCAACCTCTACTCACTTTCATTACACTCGTAATTCTATATAAATATAGAAAACGCATGCCCGTTCTCGAAATTCTGATAAACGAGCTCGGTTCGTTTATCGAGAAATCCCGATTTACTATTCACTCGTCGTCCAAAAATAAAAACTTTCATTATTGGACTCGTATCGAAAAACTAAGAATATTTCTCGACGACGTGCACGTAAGATTTTGAAAGTCGACAAACAGACGAAATAGCAGTATTTTTACTATTCATCGTCAAAAAGTCAAAAATTTCAAAAACGTCTTAACGGACTCAGATTTCACTTCCGAGTTCACCGTTCTCATTCAAATAATTATCTCGAATTATTCAAATACTCAAACTCAATTACGGATATAAAATCCCACATCATCCAAACATCATCAAAAGAACATCTCAACATCTTAAAAAAAAATAACAAGAAAACTTCATATAACTCCTCATCTCTTTACAAAGTAAATCAAACAAGGGATCTAAACCCTAATTACTCAAACTCAAGAAATTGAACACGTCATCAAAAGCCCGGGTATTACACCGTAAGCCCAAACAAACCCAAACATAAAAAAGAAAACTATACGGCCGGTTATACGCCGTCGCCGTAAGTTCTCCACAACACCCAACTCCAAAAGCCACATAAAAAAGAGAACTACACAGCCGGTTATATGCCGTCGCCGGTAGTACCTCAAGAAACCGAAGCCTTCGACCGCTGAAAAAACCAAAACCAGAAAGGAGCCCGATAAGTCAGATGGATTGATTGTGACCATCCCTAAAATTTATTTTGTTACACATGTACGTATTTAAAGATCCAATTTTTCAATTATTGCATATACAGTGAATATGTAAGAGAAGTATGATTCTAATGGGTACGTAATACAGAGACAAAATAAGATTTTAATGGGTACCCAATACAGATAAACACACTCTTTAATACATCACTTATAAATATTTTTTTATGGAGTATCATTTTATAAAATATTTACAAATATCCTATTAAAATACATGTATATCTGTGTGTCTACAAAACCTAACAATTGGAGGATTAATTTGCAAATAAAGCTGAAATAGAAATTTTATTAAAAAAAAAAAATCAAAGACAAATGAAAACTAGCAAAAGCACCCGCGAGAAACCACGGATAACCAAAAAAGAATCCAAGACTAAGAGAACATTTTAAGAGGGTCGTCCTCGTCTAAAAAATCGTCATCTTCATCGTCCAACATATCTCCCCATTTTTTCTTCTTTCTTGTAGAGGCCACAACCGACATAGCTCAGGCTGCGTCGGTAGAGTTAGAGGAGCGGATCACAAAGTTTTGCAGAATCGCCCTATGTGGATGTAGATTCATTTATGAATCGAACCACATAAATTGCTTTGTGTTCTTCACATTCTTGTTGGTATAATTCAAGTTAAGTGTTGTGCATTGTTCTCATTCATCGTGTTTCCGATATACGATCTTGATTTCTCAACAATTGATGGCGTTTGTGGGTATTGAGCCCACAACAAAGATTGCAGCGGTAGAGTCGTGACGAAGAAGATCAATTAGAGATATCGATTGGAGAACTTCGATCGGAGAAATTGATTGTGGCGGCAGAAGTTCTGATTAGAAGGGAAAAAAATTGCTACGGTCAATAGTGAGATTCGCGGCGAAGGCGGAATAAATTGTGGTCGGTGGCTATAATTAGAGTTTGACTTGCGCCAAAGAGGCGTGTTTGAGCTTGGGAAGGCGTAATTGAGCCTAAAAAGGCGTGATTGAGCCTGTGAAGGCATAAGCAGGCATGTACTTGTGTAAGTAGGCCTAGCAAGGCGTAGATGGGAAACTATCCAACTACTTATGCCTTCCCTAAAATTAATAAATTATTATTGAGTATTAGCGGCAGCCATAGAAAGGAAACAAGCTTGAAATCACAAAAAGAAGGGAGAAGGATTGATACATGATTAGAACTAATGAAGTCGATGGGAAGGAGTTTGGTCGATATTCTCGCTGGAAAATAATAAAGAAAAAAGGCCAGATGGTCAGAGGGAAGTGTAGGAGATGGAAAGTGAAAGTTTTGTTGCTTTTGCAACCCAGATATGTTGGGTAGAATGATCAAACAATTTACTCAACAATCTATGAAAAGCAAAAATGCAGCGGAAATGTAAAATACGCACAATGGATTGTTTTATATTGCAATGTTAATTAATTGCAGTTGTATGTTCACTATAAAAATTCACTTTACAATGAAGATACATGAACCATTCAATATAATCTCTCTTGCTCCCCAAGTTTAGGGATTGGTTAAGCATATTAACCAACATCCCCTATTCTCAAGGAAAACCAAATCTTCTCTTATTCTCTTCTCTCTTTGCATCCGATCTTCTCTTCTCTTCCAAGACTTGATTTGATACTTCACTCCTTGACTTAGTCCACAATTGTTGATATGTCCTTGATCAATTTTCGGCACTTCCAATTTGGTTAATTGGATCGTTTGACAACATTTTAATTAGAATATATATGACCGAAAATATAGTATTATATTAATTCTCTTATTTGATAATTAGTGAAGAAGATAAAACCAAAAAATGTATTAATTCATAAAATGAATTAATTAAATTATTAGAGTTAAAATAACTCTAACAGAAAGCTTGAAAAAATCGCAAGAATCTAGAAAATGGGAAATAATAAAAAGTAGCAAATGGATGAAAAAGAAAGTATTAATATGAGAGAGAAAAATGCATATTGGGTTTGGCGCTGGGAGATGGAACCTTGCGAATGAAGGGTTGAATCATCGTGAGATTTGTGCCAAAAGATATACAATTGAAAATAAATCTATAGTTGAAGAGTTGTCCTTGAACCATGAAAAAATGGATGATTTGAATTAAAGTTGCTAACTAGTGTTACTAAGAGGATGCCGATGGAGTACTGTAGTTCGAAATGATTGCCAAAGGTTGTGTACCTGTTGTGACCTAAAAAAATCACCTATAACGAAAAGCAATAAGAACACAGAGATTTACGTGGTTCGATCGTAAGATCTACATCCACGGAGCTTTTGGGGTGTTTTCACTATGTTTTGTAGAGAGATTACATTGTACAGAGAGAGATCGTTTGGGACCGATCGGATTTGATCGAGGATGATTGAATAATGAAAATACACGCATTTATTTATAGGCGAAATACTAAGAAACCTACTTAGAAAAGGACTATATCTAGACTTAAAATAACACTATGTTGGGAACCTTGTGGAATATCCTAACCCTTGTTTTGATGATACCAAAATTCATAGGACTTATATGTAATAGACTAGAATCGTTTAGAACTCAAGTGTTAGAGTTCGTTTCTAGTTTAGTTGCGGTGTCGAAGACTGAAGACTGAAGACTGCAGATATCAACTGAAGTATCAGTTGAAGAATCAGTTGAAGACTGATTATTTAATGCGCGCAAAGGACTGATACTAAAGTCAAGTATCAGTTGAACATTCCTCCTAGGACTGATCTTCCAACGTTCAGAGGAAGCCACGTACGCACAAGTACAACCGCATTAAATGCAGAAATCTCAGAATATCTTATCTCCGCAGAGGTCATTCCTATCTGGTGGTTACTTTTCAGAGATGTCACATCTCCTGTCCATCAAAGAGAGCCGTTTCCACACAGACAAGGAACCTCGAAGATTGAAGCCTCAGCCCAAATTCGAATTGCTCTCCAACGAAAGAAATCTTGAGGATGATTTACGCCAACGGATCTATTCAAGAGTTCTCCTACAAATAGCGCTCGAGGATCACTTCAACCTTCACCGATTCAACGACATAAGCTGAAGCTCTGACAAAATTGCTACTCAGCCTAAAGCTTAACCGCCTCAAAGCTTGAATCGAAGAAGAGAATTCCAAAGCCAAAATTAGTCACTGCTGATTACATACATTCTCTTAGACCCTAGGCATATATCTGTTTACCCAGAAGCCAAAGGTCAAACTTGCTTCAAAGAATTTGTTCTTTGTAAGTATAGTTGGCACTCGTTCAAACCTCCTCCCCATAAGAGTGTTTGAGTGGTTCGGAGTTCAGGAAGGTACTCTGAACTCTGAGTGAAAAGTCTGAGCACGAGGTGTGCTTAGCAGGGAAATCCTACGCGAGGTGTGTGGGTGCTGAAGAAGGGTTTTCTTCAGTTTACGGTTGTGTGCACCAGGCAAGCACACGGGTACGGTTTGCAGTGCACCAGTGAAGCACTTGAGGAGTAGATTGTTGGTCTGATCAACCAACCGTGGATGTAGGAAAGGGTTTTTCCGAACCACGTAAAAGTCTCTGCGTTATTTACAGCTTTCAGTTTTACATTCTTACTTGTGCTATTTCAATTGATAAAACTGAACACTGAATAATAGCAAAGAGAAACCTTAATCCAACAACCTGCTCCACAGAGGCTATTACGAAACTTAGTTTAATTTCCGCTGCGTATGATATCAATCTGACTGAACTATCCTCTGATAGTAAGGAAGAGTGATATCATCTCTATCTTTGCAAACACGACTGAAGCCCTTACTTGAATCAGTTAAGTTCCAGTAACTTAACTGATAACTCATTACTGAAGAGCTTTCAGTATCAGTCGTCAACCATGTTGGTCAAAACTGATTTCAGTAAAACAGGAGTCCTTGTTTGCGTGCAAAGTTTCATTTTGAACTCTGACTGAGATCCCTCTTATTGAGGTCAGTAGATTAAGTCAAAAATAGCCTATAGGTGTATTCCCCCCCCATACACCTATTCGAGACCCTCAGGACCTAACACACTATAATTCTTCATATTTATCTCCTTCTTCGTGTCGATCTTTTCTTTATTTGATAGCTTTCGAGATAAGGTCGAATCCTGGGAAATAAGGGCTACATATTTTTGTCCTCGTCAACATGTCCCCCCTAGTCTAGTCAAAACATGGCAATTATGTGTTTTGGCTCGACTTTATATGGTGAGGCAACCCTCTCCCTTACAAGACCTTTTAAGGGAGGAATGAGCCCAATATCCATTTCTAACATGGTATCAGAGCCAACCCAATCCAATGATGGGCCCCCCAATATCGTTGCCAACAGATGGCGTTTGGGATAGTCCACGCTGCGCGTGCGGGGGGTGTATTGAAGTGTCCCACATTGGATTGGAGATAGTGGCATGAGCCACTTTATATGGTGAGACAACTCTCTCCCTTATAAGGCCTTTTAAGGGAGGAATGAGCCCAATATCCATTTCTAACATGGTATCAGAGCCAACCCAATCCAATGATGGGCCCCCCAATATCGTTGTCAACAGATGGCGTTTGGGATAGTCCACGCTGCGCGTGCGGGGGGTGTATTGAAGTGTTCCACATTGGATTGGAGATAGTGGCATGAGCCACTTTATATGGTGAGGCAACCCTCTCCCTTATAAGGCCTTTTAAGGGAGGAATGAGCCCAATATCCATTTCTAATAGTCTAGTCAAAACATGGCAATTATGTGTTTTGGCTCGACTAGAGAGTTAGATGTTGTCTTGTTGTCGTGACCGCGTTCTTGATTTGATTCCTGCAAAAAATAAACTTTTTGACAATGTTGTTTGAATTGAAAAATAGACTTCTTTTGTCTGTTTTTTTGTTGTTTATTATTATGATTTGTTTTAGGCACTTCGAACACACATCGACTATTCCGAGTTCTTTCCTCCTAATACTTTGGATTGCGCCTTCGAATACTTTATGTTGCGCCTTTGAATACTATGGATTTTCCTCGGAATTTATCTTTGCACACTTTGATTTTGCCTATGATTATTAAGATTTTTTCAACACAAGATGATATGAAAATTTAGCCACATAATCAGAAGGAACTTAGCTTTGGGAGGCAGGGGTAACTGCCCTTGTTTCGTTCTGCCGGATTCCTGCGGTAACAGCGGATTTTGCAATGACGTGACACAACAAGATTGGTGGCTGGCAACGGCAAGATGCTTGGCAGAATACGATTGACGATTATCCCGGTTAGGGAGATAATCTTCTTTGATAAACATGGCTGATTCGTTGTGAATTGGAAGCTTTGATTTGGACTTCTTCTCTCAGTGTTGGAGTAGGAGAATGGATGACGCAACTGAAGTTCGTGGTGGTCGAGAGCTTGCGAGGACGAATCTCGGACAAGCAGTAGAGCTTTCAGATGAGGAGCTGAATTTCTGCAATTACAGTGGCAACGAGGATCTATATTTTTTTGTGGAGTGGCACCCTCAGTCGGGCCTGGCCTCACCGAAACTTGGTGGTCGGCGGCGACGGCGAGATATGAGCAAGAACATGGCAGAAATTTGAAAGAGAGGGAAAGAGTTGTGAGTTCAGCCGTGATTTTACAGAGAAGAGAGAGAGCAGAGCAGAGCCGATGGAAATCAGCGGCAGCCGGCGGCGAGTTCGCCAGAGATGGTGGCGACGGTTTCAGACGGAAGAGGGGAATTAGGGCTCGCCCTTGACCTTGAGCGTATGCAGCAGAGAGAGCTCCGGGGTTTAGGCCTAGGAGGGAAAGAGAAGGACAGACAGCGACGGAGGATCGGAGGGGCGTCGGCGGTGGCAAGGCTCACTCAAGATGGGAGAGAACTGTGCGTGAGATTGAGAGAGGAGGGGTTGACCGTGTCTAAAGAGTTGACTGAATTTGCAACTTTTGCTCTTTTTTTTTTCTTTTAGTTGTGTGATGAAAAGGGATTTGGAGGTGCAACAGCACTACAGAAATTTGTTGGATTGGGTAAAATTTGATTTAGCTATGCATGATGGGGAAGAGCAGCAACGCTGCAGAAATTTTGCAGGAATGACACGGTGGAAATTTTGGGAATTTCTGGATTTTTTGAGGGAATTTTTGATTTGGGTTGGAATTTTGGCTGAAAAATATTGGGAATTGGGATAAACTGAAGAAATATTACCGAAAAAATAGATAACATCAACGTCTAGCTCGGATTCTGATTTTTCACAGACGGCATCAGTTGTTGTGTAAAAAAAATCACCTATAATAGAAAGCAATAAGAACACATAGATTTACGTGGTTCGATCGTAAGATCTACGTCCACGGGGCTTTTGGGGTGTTTTCACTATGATTTGGGGAGAGATTACATTGTACAGAGAGAGATTGTTTGGGACCAATCGGGATGATTGAATAATGAAAATACACGCCTTTATTTATAGGCAAAATACTAAGAAACCTACTTAGAAAAGGACTCTATCTAGACTTAGAATAACAATATAATTCTTCATATTTATCTCCTTCTTCGTGTCGATCTTTTTTTTATTTGATAGCTTTCGAAATAAGGCCGAATCCCGAGAAATAAAGGCTGTATATTTTTGTCCTCATCAATACCTATAGGTAAATAGTGTAACAAAATAAAATTTTCTTATTCTACTGGACATCTGTAAACATATGTCCACCAGAATGTGGGAAGTGGTTGATGTGGACATTATGTGCTTCCTATTGGGCTAGACGCAATGGATCGGGATCAAGACCAAAAAGTTCAAAATTCGAATAAAGGGAGAGTTGGCTAATCAATTTATAAATAAGTATATGTTGCAAGGATATTCATTTAAATGTGCAAGGGTGACCTACAAAGTCAATGCTGCTCAGGCGAATGAAGATAAAATAATCAGCATGAACCATAGTCAGAAGCATAATGTCAGCCCTAAGCAAATAAAAAAAGAACCAAAAATAAAGAAAAATAGTTAGTGTTGAAGGTAATTAAGGTTGAAGAGTCAACCTTGGTTGTTGGGTCCCGAAGGGTCACTAAACAGGTGTAGGGGAGAATACACCTGTAGGCTATTTTTCAAAATTCACTTATTAATAACTGAAGTAGTATCAACTGATACTGAAAGAGATTGACTGATGTGAACAGTTAAAGAAAACTTCAGTTAATAAGGGGTTGTAAACTAACACTGAAGTAGCTTCAGTATTTTGATTTCAGTTAAGCTTGGGGCTTTAACTGATATCCACATAAGTCTTTAGTCTAGATTTGAAAACAGAGGAGTGTTATGAATCTTACTGATTATCCGAAGATTTATCAGTTAGTTCAATAACACAAGCAGCGGAAAATTAAACTTAGAAAATAGCCTGTGTGATTAACACGTTGTTACATAAGGTTTCACTTTGCGATTAATCAGTTTCAGTTAAGAAAAAGTTTGTGCACAAATAAGAACAGTAAAACTGAAAGCGATAAACGACAAAGGATTTTTACGTGGTTCGGAACAAGTTCCTACATCCACGGTCAGTTAAACACACTGACAATCACTTTGTGCTTGTGCTTGCGGGTGGGTGCACAACAAACCTTCAACTGAAACAAAGTTTCAATGCCAATACACTGGATTGGACTTCTTATCTCTTTCTTAACTCGCATGTGCAAAGACTACACTTGTCTTGTGTGTGGGGGTTAAGAACTCTTGAGTTCAGACCACTGTCTCGAACTCACTCTCTCAAACTCTCTTTTTGCTCAGTTGAAAAGGGGTTCGAATTACCGACTAGATTATAGAGAACAGGCTCTCTGCAATCGGAACTTAGGCTTTGAATTTAACAAAGGATTTGCCTAAGTAATTAAGAGAATGTAAGTAATCAGTAAACTGATTTTAGCCTTGATTATTCTCTTCTTTGATTCAAATTTTTGAAGGCAGTGAAAGGCTGGGTTGCAATTTCGGCAGAGGTTCAACTTGTGCCTTTGAATCGGTGAAGATTGTGAGGTTCCTCGAGCTCTATTTATATGTGAAGTTTTGAATAGATCCGTTGGCAAGATGGTCTTCAAGAATTCGTCCATTGTGAGAGTAATTTTGAAATTGGCTGAGGCTTCAATCTTCGAGGTTCCTAATTTGGTGAAGAGCGGCATCTCAGGTACAGAAGTAAGGCGCCTCTGAAAAGTTATCACCAAAAATGAATGATCTGCAGAAAAGGACGATCTTCAAAATATCTGCATTTAATGCGGTTGTACTTGAATGTACGTGACTTCCTTTTAACTTAAAACAATCAGTCCGAGGAAGAATGTCAACTGATACTTGACTTGAGTATCAATCCGCTAATTCCACGTGGCCAGTATTGGTTAATCAGTCATAACTGATTCTTCAGTGAGATCCTCGTCCAGTCAATACATCAGTATTTGACTTGGTCTTTTCTCATGCTATCTTCAGTCGAGAGATCTTCAATCTTCAGAACAACAGTCTAACTAGAAAGTATGAACTCTAACACTTGAGTTCGAAAAGTTCTAGTCTATTAAAACGAAATTCTAAAAGTTTTGGTATCATCAAAACTAGAGTTAGGATATTTCATTAAGTTCCCAACAATAGTCATAATAAAGTTGGTAGTCAACATAAAAGAAGTTTAAACATCGAGATCAACCTTTACCAGGACTCGGCGATACCAGCTTTGAAGAAAGTCAATCATGATAGAATGTTGCAATGGCATATAAAGACAAGGCATGTCGTTGATATGAAGATCTACAAAATATGATTTTAATTGGTGTAACCATACAATGCTCGATCTACACGAGAACCAAAAAAAGACAGATGAATCCTCAAAGGCAATGCATGACAATTTGGTGGACGTCATTTTTCACCAAATAATTCCTACAGAATTATCAAAACTAATTAGTATAATGACAAGTAGGGTCGATCCCACAGAGAGCAGGTAAAATCATTCAATTCCCTAAAATCTATATTTTTGGTGATGCCACCACGCCTGAATTTTGAGAAAATATTAATTAACTAAGAAAACAAATTAAATCAAATAAAATAACTCTTGAAATAAATCAATAAAAAAGGTAACTCGGCTCAAATAAATCCACACTAATTCAAAGTTCTGATCATCGACGCAAAGATTAATTAATCTCTATCAACCGACTAGTTATAGGATACCGTGATACGCACTGACATACCCCAATTCCTACTTACTGTGTCAATAGACGACTGGATACGTCAGTCCTGCCTATTTCTCTTATTAAAATATAATCTAGCTGGATACGCCAGTCATAGATTTAATATTCTAATAGCTTTAAGAAGGAGGAACCCAGTTTAGACCAATTATCCTAGATACGCTAGTAATAATTAATCTACCAATTTATTCCTACTACTAACATGGTAGTTTTATCACTAATCAGCCTATTCCAATAATTACGGATTGGAGGTGCTAATTGATTGTAATCCAATTAAACCTAAGTTGGCCATACTTAAATAAAATCAGAATTATTTTTAAACCCTAGGAATAAATCGAAATCAATAGGAATCAATTTTAAAACCAATTAGGTATCACAGATTGATAAATTAGTGTTTCATTATTCTCGCCAAATTAAAGAATTAGCTACTCATAATTAAAATAAGAACAATCAAATAAATAAATTCAAACATAGAAATCAAATAAAAATAAATCACCACTAATTGAATTGACCAAAGAAAAAAACATTGTCACCAATTATCTAAAGTAGCCGCACACCCAAGTAAAACAAAGAGAGAAATTTTAAAAGCCTAACCAATCTTAGAAGCAAAAATAAAATTACGTGTGTTCAAAGAAAACTAAACTAATCCTATTTATAATACCTAAGTTGGCGGCTAAGTGGATCAAAACCAAGGGAATTAATCCCTAAAGTGGCCGAACCTTCTCCAATAAATGGGCTTCGGCCCCCTTCAAAACATTAAGGACCAAAATACTTAAATATGAGTTTGAGCTTTAATTAAAATTGGAACAATTATTTTCAAGCTCAATCTCAAATCTTCTCTTCAAAAACACGCCTAGGGCTGGTAAATCGGTTTAACCGAACCGGTTTACCGGTTAACCGGAACCGATTAAGAGGAATTCCTCTAACCGAAAACCTAACCGGTTTTTTGACCGGTTAACCGATTAATAATGGAGGAGCTGTTGCTGACGGAGGGAAAAACGAGGGAAGAGGTGAGCCTGGCGAACTGAGCGACGCCGGCAAAGTGCTGCTGCTGCCGGAGGGAGGAACCAGGCGGAAAATGGGTATTGGGATGTTGACTGTTGTGGTGTCGCCGGAGATAAGGGAGAGGTCGGAGTTGAGTCGTGACTGAGGTGAGTCGGGCGACTGGTGGTGATTCACTACCGTCTGACTCAGGATCGAGGGAGCCCCGACATAGCGGCAGCGAGGACCTGCTGTTGATATCGGAGGTCGGAGAGGGCAGTCTAGAATTGGGGATCTAGAGTTTTAGAGAGATAGGGTTTAAGAGAGAGAGAGTGTCACAGGGGAGAGGCGAGGGCGGCGGTCTTCCGGCCGTGCGGTCGCCGGAAAGGAGGCTGCGGCGGCCGAGCTTTGAGAGGGAGAATGAGGGAAGCGGCGGAGGTGGTGGCGCAGACGTGCGCTTGTGCTTCTGTGTTCCAGTCGAGAGAGTGATTAGAGAGAGAAGGGAGAGCCGAGCGTGCTTGTCGCCGCTGCTCCACGGCAGAGGCGGATTCTGAGAGAGGGACGGTGGGCGGCGTGAATTGAGAGAGGGAGAGAGACAGAACCGAGGGGAGTGGTTGATTGAGGGAGAAAAGGGAAACAAGGGTTGGAGTTGGGCTTCACTCATTTGGGCCAATTTTAATTCAAACCCTAAATCCAGTTGGGCCTCAATAAACCCTATTACCCTAAATTAATTAATTTTAAAAAAACCGGTTAATCGATTTAACCGGTTAACCGACCGGTTAAACCGATTAACCGATTTACTGGGAAAGTGCTAACCGATAACCGAACCGAACCGGGAAAAACCGGTTATCGGTTAACCGATAACCGGTTTTTCCGGTTCGGTTACGGTTTTAACCGAAAACCGACACCGGTTTACCATCCCTAAACACGCCATCTTCAACAAATACTCGATTTCTACCAATTTCTTCCATCCACGAGCATCCATCTTCAATCCATCTAATTTCTGTGCCAAAATATCACAAATCATGTAAAATCATATAAAACCATAGCAAAACACATACTAAACTAAGTAACTAAAATACATACATCACAATTCAACCCTCGACTTAGATTTGTCAATAAATAAATAAAATATTCAATTTCAATAAACGCATACCCAGAATTTTTCTCAAAAAGTCTTGTAAATACTCTATAGCAATATATTCTCTCCTTTCTCTCTCCACTATTTCATCGCTCTTTCTCTCTACAGTTTCATGTTCCTGACCATAATCAATCTCCTCCATGTTACTATCTTTCCATTTGTTCGTGGCCTTCGAATTCAATTGGTACTTTGGTTGGAAAGCTTGGATGTCAAAGATTTTTCCTTTTTGAATTTTCGATATTCCTTGACTAAATTTCTCTCGTTACAACGAGTTTTGTTAGATTCTCTATAATTTATTTACTTACTTTGTTGCGATTAAAACCCATCACAAAAGAAATCGAGGATCTTGTATAGAATCATATTCATATCAAACAAGCCAAGATTGCAACTATTTTTCATAACTAGAAAATAAATATTCCTTGCGTCCATAAAAATGTACTTTTTTTATTTTGTTATTTTGGTTCATCTATAATATATGCGACATTTTTATTTTGGTACACATATCTTTATATTTTTTATTCTATTCACATTTACTCTCTCCGTCCCACCTTTTGATATCCAACTTTCATTTTTTGGTCGTCCCACATTTTTGAATTCATTTCTATTTTTAGTAAAAGTAGGTGTGACCCTTACTCCACTTTAACTATTTTAACAATCACATAAAAGGTGGGACCCTTATTCCACTCACAACACACTCAATCACTTTATTAAAACCCGTGTCACTCTCAACTGGATACTAAAAGTTGGGACGGAGAAAATAATATTTATAAAAAACTCATCTAATAAATTATTTGAAAATTATCTAACAAATTAACTTTAATTAATTTATTTCTTCATTTTATATATATGTTTTTTGTTATCATTTAATTACTCGCTCCGTTCCATTATAAATGTCTCATTTTCCATAATGAATGTCATTGCAAATGTCTCATTTTATTTTTTTGACAATATATTCTCTTTCTTTATATCTAATATTTAAACAATTTTCACCTACCCATTTAATTTATTAATTACATAGTATTTTTTAATTTTCATGTCAAAAGTAATGAAATAGTATTTGTAATGGGACATAAGAGCATCTCCAGTGCGGGTCGCTGGAGACACGTCGATCTGGGTCGAAGGCCATGTGACCGCGCTGGAGACACGGCCTAATTCGAAGCCGTGGCGAAGGGGAGAATCGGGGCGATGGGGGAAGGTGTTGGACGCGCCATATTAAAAAAAAATGAAAAATGCGTTTATATTTATGGTGTTACTGTATCTATGGAGTTGTTGTATCTGTGGAGAAGAAGAGTTGCAGATGGTGGGGGTGGAGTTTGGGTTGGGGCAGGTGGGGCCCATGGAGTAATTTTTTTATAATTTCTTTTACATATTTTTTTAATTTTAATTTTTGATTTGTTTTAAAATTCTAATTTTTTTATTGTAATTTTAATTTTAATTATGTTAATTTTTTTATGTTTTTTTAAATTATGTAATTTTTATTTTAATTATTGTAATGTTGAATTTTAATTTTAATGAAATTTGAAATTTAAAAATAAAAGTGTAGAAATGTGAATTTTGTGACAATGAGAATTTAAGATCCCCTTCAAGCCCACGTTTGGTTGGGTGTTTTTAGAAGTTAGAAAGAGAATCAAGTAATTGAATCCATTACTTGTTGTTTGGTTTGAGTAATGAGATAATCATTACCTTTACTTGAGGGTAATCCAATCACCCAATTTGTTACCCCTTAAAATAGAGGAGAAACAAAATAAAGGGAATCCCTTAAACCAAACACTCAAAAGTAATGGTTATTATTACGTTTCCACTCCTTTATTTGATTCCATTCTCTTTTCATTCCTCTACTTGAACCAAACGAGCACTAAGATTCAATGCATTGGAGAGGGGTGTGTCTTAGATGGGGACCATCTGTTACAATGGGGTACACGATCGAGTGAATTTTTACAACTTCAAACTAAACAATCGAAGCTAGGAAACTGAACTAAGAAAATAAAGAAATTAGAAATAACAAGGAGACTAGAATGAGATTACAATGAAATAAAACAAACGTGAGAAAAGCGTCGAGTCGAGATGAAACTCTTCCCGCAAGAAGATTATCGCCCCGGTAGTGCTCACGGTGATGGTGAATCTTCCCCAAAGGTAAAACGACGACGTCTCGTTGGATGTAGCACCACAATCCGGCGAGCTCCGGCGAACGTAATGGGATCGAGAACTGAGCACAAGAGTGATTTTAGAGAGTAGTAGAGTATGCAGATTTTTCAGTAAGTAACAATGCCATGCTCTAGACCTATTTATAGGCTACTCATCAAGGGGGAAAAAGCACCAATTGCCAAGATCCAAGACCCCTACCCCTACCCCTACCCCTACCCCGACCCGAACCGCCCGTCCGATCGATCGTCGGCGGCGGCGCGCGCGTGTGTGTGTGCGCGAGGCCAAGACCTTCATCCAAGCCCACTAGCAAGCCCACAAGTTATTAGCTCCATGAGCATTGCTATTCTTATATAAGAGTATTCTTCCCTTGTTTTCCAATATGGGACAATAACACTTCTGTAACAACCCGCTCTTTTATTATATTTAAATCCAGGAATACGATAATTATTATTTCATCTTTCAGTAAATCAAACCCAGTAATTATTTATGATTTAAATTCAGCTTATGACACTGGATTATATTCAATTAAGCAGGATTATTATTTTACTACCAAGTCAGTAGCTTCGCGTAAATAAAACCGCGATGAGAATTATTGAGTAAGCCAATGATTATTTATTTCAGATTCATAACTGACTTAGTAAAGTCATGTTATTTATTAATCACAATAGAATTATTTTTCTATTTTTATTATTATTTCTTGAGTCGTGAATTTATTCCGGCTTATGAAGAATTAAATCTACGGATTTAATTTAGAATTATTTTAGCTAAGCACGGAAGCATGATATCGAGTAGTTTTATAAACACGCGATATTAACAAAACCCGGGAGTTGTTTTTATTTAAAAACGCAATACAATATTACAGATATAGAAATTCCAAGACAAGAATTATTGCTTCTGTTTATACTTCACTTTACAAACCCCTATTTTTCTATCTATCTACCAGTACTTAAAAAAAAAAAGAATAGTGTATGTGTGTGAAGAAAATCTGCAGCTATCCCTTAAGCATGCTCAAGCATGCTCAGCCATCTATTGACATCTTTTTTTTTGACTCCAGCTCCAGCAGCATATCTGCAAAATTTTCACACCCGAACACCTTCATTTGGTTTCAGTTTTCAACAAGCAAATCTCATTTTTTCAAAAGTACAGATTTCCAGCCGCAGCAGCCGATTTTCACTCACAAAAATTCCACATTCATAGATTTCATTGTCGCAGAGACCCATCTATAAATTCATCCAAACACTTCAGCTCTAAAACAAGCAAATTCTTAAACGCAGAGTTTTCTTTTGACAAGATTCAGTGAAGGTATTACACGCAACTTTCTTCCTTTTCATACATAGCATTATCCAGAAATTCAACATGAATGAGATCACATATGATTTTGTTTACAGTTTACAGAATTTGTATACGCATCAAAGCTTTCGCAATAAATCAGAATTAGAATTTGTATCTCACTAGGAATACAGAAAACCAAGTTTTCATTTCAAAATCAAGTCTTTACAGTTGAGTTTTCTGAAAATTATTCAAATTTACGAACCTATCGTGAGTGATAAAACGAGAGAGAAAGGATGGTGGATTTTCGGAGCTCTGCGACTCACGGCGACGGCGGCTCCGGGAGAGGCGGCTGCCGGGCTCTTGCTGCCAACAGCAGCGGCCGGCGGCGGCGCTCCTCCAGCGAGCCACTGACCACCGGACGAGCCTGCAGCAACTCCAGATCCGTCGACTCTCGGCGAAGCAGCTGCAGTCGGCGGCGACTCCGTGCAAGCCAACGGCGGCGGGAGCTCCGAGCGAGACGAACGGCTGAAGGCCAGATCCGTCGACTCCCGGCGAAGCAGCAGCAGCTCCAGCGGCTCCCGTCGACCCAAGCGGTGGCCGTGGTCTTGACGCGGCAGCGGATCTGCTGCAAGGACGACGGAGGCAGCGGCGGCGGCGCACCGCTTTGACAGCGGCGTGCGTCTGCTGTATCTTGTTCCGGCAGTCGTGAGAGAGAGAGCGGAGGCGACGGCGAGGCGGCGCGCCGGAGGCAGCGCCGCCCTCAGCCGAACGAAGAGAGAGTAAAGAGAGAGAGCAGAGAGAGTAGGGAGAGAGAGAGCCGAGAGATAGAGATAGAGAGAGAGAGGCGCATTTGATGTGTGTGTGCTGAGTGTGTTTTATTGTGTGTGTATATTTAGGTTAGGGTTTCAGCCGGGTTTGGGCCGGGTTTCAGCCGGGTTTGGGCCGGGTTTGAGCCGGGTTTGGGCCGAAAATATTGGGCTCCCTCTTGGGCCGATTTTATTAATTATTTGGGCCGAGACTTGGGTCGATTTTAATTAAATTGTTTGGGCCCTTATTTAATTAACAGATGGGCTTCGATTTAAATGTTTGGGCTCGGCCCTTTACAAATAAAATCTGATGGGCTTCTTTTAATTAAAGGATTTGGACCTATTTTAATTAAATTGTTTGGGCCTTATTCAAAGAAAAACATGATAGACTTAATTTATCTAATTAATTTGGGCTTATATCTATTTAAATTATTTGAGCTCTTAATTATTAATTTAAATTGAGCTTGATTAATTTAATTATATATTGACCTTTAAATTAATTATTTAAATGGAGTTCTTTATTTCAAGTATTTATAAATGGATTATAAAATGAAATATTTCGAGTTAAACTCTCATTTAAATTAATTCTTTTCAAAATGACTTATTAATATGGATTATTTGAAAATGATTAAATGATTTTAAAAATAAGAAAGCATGATCTATGATGATATAATTTATCTATGTAATATTATAGGATTTGTTTTTAAATGACGGAATATTTGACTTGATGACATAAATAGAACGAGTTATGATTAATGCACATGTTGATGTTCGAATAAATAGTTTCGAACCTAAATGATAGTTATGTGATAATGTTTTGAGTTTAAGGTTTTGACGAGATAAGATTAATTCTTTCCAGTCCACATTAATTATTACTTGGACTCCTATTATTTATTAATAATGGGTCTCGAATTTATATTACTTGGGCTCCTACGATTTAATTGATTAAGTCCAATGAAATTTATTTATTTAACCCAATAAGAATTATTATTTTAGGCTTCTTTATTAATCCTAATTATTTTAATTAGTGATTAATATTAAAATTTACTAATTTTTTTTAGGGTGATGATGGGCTCACTTATTGGGCTTCATGATTTTATTATCTTGGGCCTCATTTGTTGGGCTCTAGAAATTAATTAATGTTGGGCCTAATATTATTAATGCACTGGGCTTCGAATTTATTCTTTTGGGCTCGAATTAAATTCCTTTTGGGCCTTGATTATTTTATTTTAATTGGGTCTTCATAATTATTCTATTAATTTTAATTAGAGAAGGTTTTAAGACTTACTAATTATTAATTAGTAAGTGAATTAGATTATTTTAAAATGAGTAGATTATTAAAGATTAATAATCCGACCTCATAAGACGAGATTTAATTCCTTAAATAGGATTAGCATCTCATAATTTAATTAAAGGAATATGAGTCATGCATAATCATTTCACGCATCCTCATTTATTGAGATTTTTCGAGAATTAGAATCTTATTTTATTTTCTCGGATTAAAGGTCAAGCACCAGAGTTAGAGCTAAACCGTGAGTCTGCTATTCAGGTAGGCTTTCTATGTATAAACTAAAATTATATATTAGAATTGTTAAGACTTTATGCTTATGAATTTAAATGATATTGTCAATGCCTAAATGCTTTATGTTTTATTATTAATTGCCTATCTGATGTTAATCGAATTCGGATTCTGGATGGGACCGCAAATCCCTTCGGAATTAGTGTACACCTTGTGATCGTGAGTCATCTAGCGGGTTGGCCGATCATAGTGTCCGTAGAGGGAGGCCTCCCTCTCGGCACGAGTTACTGATATGGTGATTAATGATATAAAATACCTGCGCGGGTTATTGATGAAAGAAATGATATTATGTTTGGTAAATACGAGTCTTTTAAGGAAAACCCTCGTATCTTACTACTGTTGAAAGGCTTGACAATAAAATATTATGCATGTATGTAAATTTCGGCAAGTGTCCACTAAGTACTTTTGTACTTAGCCCTGCATGTATTTTTTTTAAATGTGCAGGTTGAGCTGTGATCGAGGGTGTAGTGTGCAAGCGGAGCTTCTGTCAATCTAGGATGAGTACCTCAGAGTAGAGTATATGTCTTCATACATATATTCAAATTATTATTCCGCTGCAAACACTGATTTTACTAAGACATTATGTTATCTGTCAAAACAATATGTACTATTTAATAATGTACTCAAACTCGTTGAGTACCCCTTTGAATAATATTATGTACGGTCCCCTTGTGGCCTTCATTGATATCTAGATATTTCGATTGATTTCTTTATACAAGTCGAGTCATCAAGAAAACGAATATGCCCCTTTCTAAATCCCGCTCCTAAATTCCCTCCCTTAGTCGCGGTTTTCCCGAATTTGCTATCCTTAGCAAGTGCGGTCGTGACAGAATGGTATCAGAGCATTTCTTTTGCTCTGAGTACTACTCATTCCTTCTAAGTTGAGTCTAGATTAAGTAAATAAATACACTTTGAACTAGTTGACAAAAGCTTGGCACTACATCTCGTCACGCTCAACGGAGGTTATGGTAAGTACTTTCAAGTTTTAATTAAGTTAATTTCTTGAAATGTATGAAGCATGAATAAGTATGACTATGGTATGAATCACAAGAACTTAGAACTGTTAAGTTATATATGCTCACTCTCACGACGGAACATAGAAGAGAACTTAAGGAGATGCCTTAAATTTTTCTTCATGTTACGATGACATCGACAATGATGGTCGAAATAGAGAAAGAAGAATTACACGAAGGGTCGCATGATGAAACCACGAGCATGAAGATTGAGCAGCGTAACGAACGCCAATAGTACGTTGATGGCATGGGCATAACTTAAATATTCGAGTGTTTTTCTACGATGAGATCTCGAATTAGCTTGGCCTTTTGAACTTATTTTGTTGAAACTTTTAGTGCTCGTTGCTAGATTTAAGAAAATATCATCATCACATAACAAGCCCTAAGTTCAGTAAACAACGACACTAGAACTATATGATAGTCGAATTGGTAATCTGTAATTAAGTATTAAGAACCTGTATGGCTTGTGTAAATGCTAGATTTAGATGATGAGGTATTTTTGCACGTTATGGTTATTGAACCGAACTTGTTTTCCGATTTTAGATATTTAGAACCTTATCGCCTTAAGTTACTTGTCGTGTGCTACTTTTGACGATAGAACTTCCTTTGTTAGATGGCGAGGACTGTTTTCACCCGACGACGACCACTGCCCCCATGGGCTAGTCCAGAGGAGGTCGAACGGTCCTACCGCACCTATGCTCCATGTCACGGGGATAACCTCGGACAGTTCCTCGCAGGTTTTCACAGACACTGGGTCGAGGCGAGTGCACATGGAGTATCAGGTTATGACGGTATCCAGAGGTTGATCTTACTGTTACCTTCCGAGTGGCAGGGATGGGCTAGGCAGATCTCTGCCCACTACATCTTTCGCCGAGAAGATTACCACGACCTCATGGGAGACTTCCCTAGCTTTATTGCGGAACTTCAGATCTGTTTCACTTTGTGGGGCCGCGCCCCTCTAGGGCCCTACATCCTTCCGGGAGACTACGTACAAGTGGGGACGCCTTTGCCAGCGGAAGCACCCACTACTGCTCCAGAGCCCTCGATGGCCTTGCCCCGAGATCCTCCACCACGAGCCTCAGTTCTAGGGCGCCGTGGTAGGCACGATGACGAGGCAGGCCCTTCTCGTCCACGGGCTCGTAAGGATTTCCCATCGCCTCCTGACTCAGCGATCCGAGCTACTGCTACTCCACCACCACTGATACCTACGATAGACGCAAGGTTTGAGGCTGCCATGGCAGATGTCGACAGGGTCATGGCCAACATGAGGGAGTTTCTAGATAGGGGCAAATACCCTATGCAGGAGGATGACGATACAGCACAGTATGGTACGATGAGAATTACTCGTCCCGAGCCCGTGCCAACTCCAGCTCCGATCAAGCCTCGTGCCACGGCCAGGATCAGCACCAGAGACGATCCGATCCGTGAGTTTGTGGACGATATCTTCCGCTCAGCCCAGATCATGCAGGAGACAGGCGAGGGCCAGGGAGAGACTCCGTTGCCCAGCTGGGAGCCGGGCGAAGATGAGGAGGAAGACCCCGAGGAGGATGAGGAGGAGGACCCCGAGGAGGATCCAGAAGAGGACCCCCTGGCGTCACCGAGGAGCAGTCGTACCGCGACTCAGAGTTCACAGATTTGATAGTTTTTAGCTTGTGGATGTACTCCGGAAACGATGATTCGTTCCAATGACTATGATTTTATTTATGTTGTTTCTAGCTAGCATTAGTACGGAAATGTTGGTCTCTAGGACGTTCTGTGAATAAAAACCCTTTTGTGATTGCTTAACTAGTAAGCCGGTACATCATAGGGAGTACTGGATAGACTTTACTTACATTTTGGGTTGACAATGTAAAAGCCCTCGATGAGACAATTTTCCATGAGATATAAATGACCCTAGCATGAGTTTTCTACGACGATCCCGTGTATGTTTTATGTTTCTCTACGGGTTTTATTTTTCACGAGTCAGTTAAGAATGTAGTAACTTTGAATAATGTGACTTGTGTATGCAACGGTTCCTGTTAATATATTAGTTTTGGAGTTATGATAAGTTAAATTTAACAAACAGTTCTTTATTAATTGCCTTAGAGATTCCTGTATAGAATGTATTAAAAAGGGTGTTTGTAATTTGCAGAATGCCGCCTAAACGAGGTCGCCCCCCTAGGAGAAACGTTAACAATGATGGAAATCGCGATGAAATACCTGAAGGGCGGCGAAACGACAGGGAACCTACCCCACCCCCTCCACCCCCTGCTAGAAGGACTGAAGAACTGTTTCTTCGACAGAATCCGCCCACATTTACTGGGACAGGCGACCCAGCCGAGGCCGAAGCTTGGATACGCGCCTTGGAGCGTATCTTCACTTTCCTACACTGCACAGAAGAGGAGCGACTCTCGTGTATGTCTTTCCAACTAGCCGGATCGGCTGACTTTTGGTGGGAAGCCCGCCGAAAGACTCTGACTCCCGAACAATGGGCAGCATACACTTGGGAAGACTTTAAGACGGGATTATATGATAAGTATATTCCCAAGAGCTACAGAAAGAAGAAGGAGGCTGAGTTTTATAGCCTGAAACAAGGGAAGAAGACGGTGACCGAGTATGACAGAGAGTTCTGCGATCTATCGCGTTATGCTCCACAACAGGTGGATACTGATGAGAAAATGGCGGAGAAATTTTGTGCTGGTCTGAGGCACGAGATTCGGATGACTTTAGCTAGTCATGGTGGACTCTCATACACTGAGTCTTTGAACAGGGCACTGGACATCGAAGCTGCGATGCCAGTAGAAAGGTTGGCTCCATCACAGACCCCAGCGCCAGCCAACCCACCTGCACGCCCTCAGAACTTTAAAGGGAAGCGCAACTGGAACGACCATAGAGGAAATGAAAACCAGACTAACAAGAGGCCATGGCAAGGAAATGCGCCGTTTGGACAATATCAGCAACAAGGACAAGGGAAGCAACAGGGTCCTGCCCCAGCTGGAGGCAGCCAAAGACAAAATGAAGTTCCCCTTTGTCCAAAATGCCACAAACCACATCGTGGTGTCTGTAAGGCTGGAACTGACAGTTGCTACACGTGTGGCCAGAAGGGCCACTACTCCTCACAATGCCCCAACAAACAGCAGGGCGCGGCAATCAGGGCCACTTATGCCCAGCCCCTGCAAGCAGTTCAAGGGCAACACCAGCCCCGCCAACAACAGCCATACCAGCAGCAATACCAATACCAGCCCCGCCAACAACAGCCATACCAGCAGCAATACCAACACAAGCACCAACAGCGCCAACAACAACAGAGGCGGCAACAACCATTGCCGCAGCAGGCGAGAGCCTTTGCTCTCACCCAAAACCAGCCCGAGAAAAACCAAGGAAACCTGGCAGGTATGGGCAAGCTTAAAGGTTTTTCCATAATGATTCTGTTCGATACTGGTGCCTCGCATTCTTTTATATCTGCCCCTTGCGTAGATACCTTAGAAATCGAATCAGAACGAGCTAAGTGTGCCTTAAGAATCACTACACCCTCAGGAGAAAGATCTACCACCACACATGTTTGCTCGAACGTAGAATTTGAAATAGGAGAACTTAAGATGGTAGCGAACAATCTTAATATTCTGCTCATGTGGGACGTAGATATGATCTTAGGAATGGACTGGCTAGCTGAGAATCACGCCACCATCCTTTGTAGTGAACGAAAAATTTCTCTTCGACCACCTGGAAAGGAACCGACGGAATTTCACGGCATAGGTATGAAGAAAAGAGTACCAGTGATATCCGCATTACAAGCCAGAAAAGAGATGATGAAGGAAGGAAGCACAGCTTATCTCGTCTACCTAAACGGGGAAGCTAGTGAAGACAAGAAGGTGGAAGATGTGGCAATAGTACGAGACTTTCCAGAAGTTTTTCCTGAAATATTGCCAGGACTACCTCCAGACAGGCAAATAGATTTCACCATTGATCTAGAACCTGGATCTGCCCCAGTATCAAAGGCACCGTACAGGATGGCCCCAAAGGAACTACAAGAATTAAAGGTGCAACTACAGGAACTCTTGGACTTGGGTTTCATCAGACCCAGTGTCTCGCCTTGGGGAGCGCCTGTACTCTTTGTCAAGAAGAAAGATGGAACCATGAGAATGTGCATTGATTATCGAGAGTTGAACAAACTGACGCTTAAAAACAAATACTCTCTCCCAAGGATAGATGATTTGTTCGATCAACTCAAAGGAGCCAGTGTATTCTCAAAAATAGATTTAAGGTCTGGGTATCATCAACTGAAGATCAGACCAGAGGATATATCTAAGACCGCTTTCCGCACAAGATATGGTCACTATGAATTCATTGTCATGCCATTTGGTCTAACCAATGCACCGGCAGTATTCATGGACCTCATGAATCGAGTTTTCCATCCATACTTAGACAAATTTGTCTTAGTGTTTATAGATGATATCCTCATCTATTCTAAGAATGACCAAGAGCATGAAAATCATTTAAGAATCATCCTGGAGACATTAAAGACGGAGAAGTTGTTCGCCAAATTCAGCAAGTGCGAATTTTGGTTGAAAGAAGTAATGTTTCTAGGGCACATCGTATCAGCAGATGGAATTAAGGTGGACCCCGCCAAGGTGCAAGCAGTGCGCGAGTGGAAATCACCAACCACACCTAATGAAATCCGGAGTTTCTTAGGTTTGGCAGGATACTACCGGAGATTCATCGAAGGATTCTCTAAAATAGCGAGACCAATGACGCAATTACTTCGTAAAGGAATCAAGTACAAATGGGACGAAGTGTGTGAAGCCAGCTTCCAAGAGCTGAAGAGGAAATTGACAACTGCGCCAGTGCTAGCAGTTCCAGCAGCCGATAAAGAATACGTGATCTTCACGGACGCGTCCAAAAATGGGCTAGGTTGTGTGTTGATGCAAGAAGGGAAGGTCATCGCCTACGCCTCGCGACAACTAAGGCCACATGAATTGAACTACCCCACTCATGATCTGGAACTAGCAGCAATTGTGCATGCTTTGAAAATTTGGAGACACCATCTATACGGAGTTAGATGTGAAATCTTCACTGATCACAAAAGCCTTAAGTACTTTTTCGAGCAGAAAGACTTGAATATGAGACAGAGGAGATGGCTCGAGCTCGTGAAGGATTACGACTGCGGTATCAACTACCACCCGGGAAAAGCTAATGTAGTAGCTGATGCTTTAAGTCGTAAAACTCAATCCGAGTTAGGACTTCTTCTCACTCAAGAAGACACGCTTGTAAGGGATTTTGACAAATTGAAGATAGAAGTGGTTCAGCCACCGGCAACGACAAGAGCAATTATTGCAACTCTGGTAGCCGTCCCAGACCTCAGAGAAAGGATCGTCAGTGCCCAGAGAACGGATGAGAGCTTGGAAAAAGTTCGTCTCAAGATCCGAACAGGCACGCCAGGAGGCTACCAAGAGGCAACGGATAACGCAGTTCTTTTTGAAGGAAGATTGTGTGTTCCCCATAACGAGGAACTGAGAAACGAGATCATGAGTGAAGCTCATGACACGCCCTATACCGCTCATCCCGGAAGTACCAAAATGTACCAAGATCTAAAACAGAAATTTTGGTGGGACGGGATGAAACGAGATATAGCCTCGTTTGTAGAGCGTTGCCTTGCATGCCAGCAAGTGAAAGCTTTACATCAACGACCATATGGGAAATTACAGCCATTGGAAATTCCAGAATGGAAGTGGGAGCACATAGCGATGGATTTCGTGACGGGTCTACCCAAGACAAATAGGGGCAACACATCTATTTGGGTAATAGTAGACCGTCTCACAAAGAGCGCTCATTTTATACCGATTCCAATTACCCATGGATCGGAGAAACTAGCCCAACTGTACATTCGTGAGATTGTACGGCTACATGGAATACCAATATCCATTACTTCAGATAGAGATTCAAAATTTACTTCTAGATTTTGGATCAGTTTACAGAAAGAGTTGGGAACGAGATTAAACTTTAGCACCGCCTTTCACCCTCAAACAGATGGACAATCAGAAAGGACAATTCAGACCCTTGAAGATATGTTGAGGACAGTGGTGCTAGACCGAGGAGGAAGTTGGGAATCAGTGCTGCCGTTAATCGAATTCGCCTACAACAATAGTTACCAGGCAACCATTGATATGGCACCTTATGAGGCGCTGTATGGAAGGAAGTGTAGATCACCACTTTACTGGGATGAAGTGGGTGAAAGAAAAATCCTTGGGCCAGATGCAGTAAGCGAGATGATTGAGACCATCCGCCAGATTAGAGCAAGAATTAAAGAGACCCAGGACAGACAGAAGTCTTATGCTGATACCCGACGAACTGAACTACAATTTCAGATTGGAGACAAGGTTTTCCTTAAAATATCACCCTCGAAAGGGATCGTTAGATTCGGTGTTAAGGGTAAGTTGAGACCCCGTTTTGTAGGACCTTATGAGATCCTAGAAAGAATAGGTCCCGTAGCGTATAGGTTGGCACTGCCACCTAGCTTTGGAAACGTCCACAATGTGTTCCACGTGTCACAGCTGAGACGGTACGTGTTTGACCCCAAACACGTGATTCACCAAGATGAAATGATTCTTAACCCAGACTTGACGTACGAGGAAAAACCTGAAGCCATTTTGGACCGAAAGGTGCAAGAGTTAAGGAATAAATCGATCGCGTCAGTCAAAATACTGTGGAGACACCATGGACCGGAAGAAGCAACGTGGGAACTTGAGGACCAGATGAAAGAAAAATACCCAGAACTTTTCACATAGGTATGCAAATTTCGGGACGAAATTTTTGTTAAGAGGGGTAGTATGTAACAACCCGCTCTTTTATTATATTTAAATCCAGGAATACGATAATTATTATTTCATCTTTCAGTAAATCAAACCCAGTAATTATTTATGATTTAAATTCAGCTTATGACACTGGATTATATTCAATTAAGCAGGATTATTATTTTACTACCAAGTCAGTAGCTTCGCGTAAATAAAACCGCGATGAGAATTATTGAGTAAGCCAATGATTATTTATTTCAGATTCATAACTGACTTAGTAAAGTCATGTTATTTATTAATCACAATAGAATTATTTTTCTATTTTTATTATTATTTCTTGAGTCGTGAATTTATTCCGGCTTATGAAGAATTAAATCTACGGATTTAATTTAGAATTATTTTAGCTAAGCACGGAAGCATGATATCGAGTAGTTTTATAAACACGCGATATTAACAAAACCCGGGAGTTGTTTTTATTTAAAAACGCAATACAATATTACAGATATAGAAATTCCAAGACAAGAATTATTGCTTCTGTTTATACTTCACTTTACAAACCCCTATTTTTCTATCTATCTACCAGTACTTAAAAAAAAAAAAAGAATAGTGTATGTGTGTGAAGAAAATCTGCAGCTATCCCTTAAGCATGCTCAAGCATGCTCAGCCATCTATTGACATCTTTTTTTTTGACTCCAGCTCCAGCAGCATATCTGCAAAATTTTCACACCCGAACACCTTCATTTGGTTTCAGTTTTCAACAAGCAAATCTCATTTTTTCAAAAGTACAGATTTCCAGCCGCAGCAGCCGATTTTCACTCACAAAAATTCCACATTCATAGATTTCATTGTCGCAGAGACCCATCTATAAATTCATCCAAACACTTCAGCTCTAAAACAAGCAAATTCTTAAACGCAGAGTTTTCTTTTGACAAGATTCAGTGAAGGTATTACACGCAACTTTCTTCCTTTTCATACATAGCATTATCCAGAAATTCAACATGAATGAGATCACATATGATTTTGTTTACAGTTTACAGAATTTGTATACGCATCAAAGCTTTCGCAATAAATCAGAATTAGAATTTGTATCTCACTAGGAATACAGAAAACCAAGTTTTCATTTCAAAATCAAGTCTTTACAGTTGAGTTTTCTGAAAATTATTCAAATTTACGAACCTATCGTGAGTGATAAAACGAGAGAGAAAGGATGGTGGATTGTCGGAGCTCTGCGACTCACGGCGACGGCGGCTCCGGGAGAGGCGGCTGCCGGGCTCTTGCTGCCAACAGCAGCGGCCGGCGGCGGCGCTCCTCCAGCGAGCCACTGACCACCGGACGAGCCTACAGCAACTCCAGATCCGTCGACTCTCGGCGAAGCAGCTGCAGTCGGCGGCGACTCCGTGCAAGCCAACGGCGGCGGGAGCTCCGAGCGAGACGAACGGCTGAAGGCCAGATCCGTCGACTCCCGGCGAAGCAGCAGCAGCTCCAGCGGCTCCCGTCGACCCAAGCGGTGGCCGTGGTCTTGACGCGGCAGCGGATCTGCTGCAAGGACGACGGAGGCAGCAGCGGCGGCGCACCGCTTTGACAGCGGCGTGCGTCTGCTGTATCTTGTTCCGGCAGTCGTGAGAGAGAGAGCGGAGGCGACGGCGAGGCGGCGCGCCGGAGGGCGCGCCGCCTCAGCCGAACGAAGAGAGAGAGCAGAGAGAGTAAAGAGAGAGAGCAGAGAGAGTAGGGAGAGAGAGAGCCGAGAGATAGAGATAGAGAGAGAGAGGCGCATTTGATGTGTGTGTGCTGAGTGTGTTTTATTGTGTGTGTATATTTAGGTTAGGGTTTCAGCCGGGTTTGGGCCGGGTTTCAGCCGGGTTTGGGCCGGGTTTGAGCCGGGTTTGGGCCGAAAATATTGGGCTCCCTCTTGGGCCGATTTTATTAATTATTTGGGCCGAGACTTGGGTCGATTTTAATTAAATTGTTTGGGCCCTTATTTAATTAACAGATGGGCTTCGATTTAAATGTTTGGGCTCGGCCCTTTACAAATAAAATCTGATGGGCTTCTTTTAATTAAAGGATTTGGACCTATTTTAATTAAATTGTTTGGGCCTTATTCAAAGAAAAACATGATAGACTTAATTTATCTAATTAATTTGGGCTTATATCTATTTAAATTATTTGAGCTCTTAATTATTAATTTAAATTGAGCTTGATTAATTTAATTATATATTGACCTTTAAATTAATTATTTAAATGGAGTTCTTTATTTCAAGTATTTATAAATGGATTATAAAATGAAATATTTCGAGTTAAACTCTCATTTAAATTAATTCTTTTCAAAATGACTTATTAATATGGATTATTTGAAAATGATTAAATGATTTTAAAAATAAGAAAGCATGATCTATGATGATATAATTTATCTATGTAATATTATAGGATTTGTTTTTAAATGACGGAATATTTGACTTGATGACATAAATAGAACGAGTTATGATTAATGCACATGTTGATGTTCGAATAAATAGTTTCGAACCTAAATGATAGTTATGTGATAATGTTTTGAGTTTAAGGTTTTGACGAGATAAGATTAATTCTTTCCAGTCCACATTAATTATTACTTGGACTCCTATTATTTATTAATAATGGGTCTCGAATTTATATTACTTGGGCTCCTACGATTTAATTGATTAAGTCCAATGAAATTTATTTATTTAACCCAATAAGAATTATTATTTTAGGCTTCTTTATTAATCCTAATTATTTTAATTAGTGATTAATATTAAAATTTACTAATTTTTTTTAGGGTGATGATGGGCTCACTTATTGGGCTTCATGATTTTATTATCTTGGGCCTCATTTGTTGGGCTCTAGAAATTAATTAATGTTGGGCCTAATATTATTAATGCACTGGGCTTCGAATTTATTCTTTTGGGCTCGAATTAAATTCCTTTTGGGCCTTGATTATTTTATTTTAATTGGGTCTTCATAATTATTCTATTAATTTTAATTAGAGAAGGTTTTAAGACTTACTAATTATTAATTAGTAAGTGAATTAGATTATTTTAAAATGAGTAGATTATTAAAGATTAATAATCCGACCTCATAAGACGAGATTTAATTCCTTAAATAGGATTAGCATCTCATAATTTAATTAAAGGAATATGAGTCATGCATAATCATTTCACGCATCCTCATTTATTGAGATTTTTCGAGAATTAGAATCTTATTTTATTTTCTCGGATTAAAGGTCAAGCACCAGAGTTAGAGCTAAACCGTGAGTCTGCTATTCAGGTAGGCTTTCTATGTATAAACTAAAATTATATATTAGAATTGTTAAGACTTTATGCTTATGAATTTAAATGATATTGTCAATGCCTAAATGCTTTATGTTTTATTATTAATTGCCTATCTGATGTTAATCGAATTCGGATTCTGGATGGGACCGCAAATCCCTTCGGAATTAGTGTACACCTTGTGATCGTGAGTCATCTAGCGGGTTGGCCGATCATAGTGTCCGTAGAGGGAGGCCTCCCTCTCGGCACGAGTTACTGATATGGTGATTAATGATATAAAATACCTGCGCGGGTTATTGATGAAAGAAATGATATTATGTTTGGTAAATACGAGTCTTTTAAGGAAAACCCTCGTATCTTACTACTGTTGAAAGGCTTGACAATAAAATATTATGCATGTATGTAAATTTCGGCAAGTGTCCACTAAGTACTTTTGTACTTAGCCCTGCATGTATTTTTTTTAAATGTGCAGGTTGAGCTGTGATCGAGGGTGTAGTGTGCAAGCGGAGCTTCTGTCAATCTAGGATGAGTACCTCAGAGTAGAGTATATGTCTTCATACATATATTCAAATTATTATTCCGCTGCAAACACTGATTTTACTAAGACATTATGTTATCTGTCAAAACAATATGTACTATTTAATAATGTACTCAAACTCGTTGAGTACCCCTTTGAATAATATTATGTACGGTCCCCTTGTGGCCTTCATTGATATCTAGATATTTCGATTGATTTCTTTATACAAGTCGAGTCATCAAGAAAACGAATATGCCCCTTTCTAAATCCCGCTCCTAAATTCCCTCCCTTAGTCGCGGTTTTCCCGAATTTGCTATCCTTAGCAAGTGCGGTCGTGACAACTTCACAAGTGTTATTTCCCTTCTCAACATCCAAACTTTGATATACAATATCTCACTCACCGAAAATCGGTTTTGAGACTTCAAGTATACCACGTTCATCTACTGGAGACGTAGATTAACATCCACTAATTATTTCAATTAAATAACAAATATTTAATTAAATAATTAATTCCAAAAATGGTCTAAAAATCATATTTCCAACACCATCATCTAAGATTCCCTCTAAGACACATTGCATTGGAGATGCTCTAAGGTGTAAAACTCATGCTCACACTCACGGACCATACCACAGAAAAAAAAAAAAAAAGTATTATGTTCAACAATTTAAATTACAGTAGATTGGACAAGGATGGCCCATTGAGTTGAACACGTATTACTCGTCCAATCAAAAACCAAAATATTTTGGACCCTCATCTTGTTGCTGTTTAAGATAAGTGGACCATTTTCTTTTTTTTAGTTTGTCAGATGAAAAATCAAATATATTAAAAGAGCCTTAATATGTGGGCATTAATTACATGAACGAATCTGATTAAATTATCAAAGTTATTCAAAGTTTTATAAAACTCTAGTTCTAATGTAAATCTCATGTGCTCCACAAGTACGCTGCCTATAATGTAACCATATAATGGGAAAATAAATACACAAAAATTCAGTCAATTTGTCATAAAGGTTGCATTCCGCGATTCATTAATGGTACCCCAAGAAAGCATTTCGCATTCAATCTAAAACTGATAGATTTTTTTGGGTATGAGAAAATTGTGTCGGCAGTCTGAATTCAATTCTTCGCAAATCTTTGAAAATAAATCTACAATTATTTTATTTATTTTGCAAAAGTCTCATAGAACTCAAGCCATCAACTCGACTTTTTAGGTGTTGATAAAATCAAACATTGTGAATTTTAAGATAAAATAGATCTTTTTACACCAAATGTAAAAATCGAAAATGTATCCTATATTGAGCGTATTATATATATATATATATAGGGGGCGCTCCAGTGAGACCCCCTATTTTTCGTGTAACATGAGTACAATGAATAAGACATATAATACTAATGAACAAAACGTATATATAATGAACAAGATGTATATACTGATGAAAAATAAAATTTAAAAAATTCGTAATGAATAAAACATATATAGTGATGAACAGGGCCGTGTATACTGATGAACAATGCAGTATATACTGATGAATAACAAAATTTAAAATATTCTGCTCTCTTCAGGATTCGAACCCTGCGAAAAAAATCACCCTCTAGATACAATATCAGCCATAGGATTGATAAAATAAACGCACCGGATCGTGCCCTAGATCTCACTAAAATTAGGGAGTCTCATTGAAGCGGCCCCCCTATATATATATATATTCTTATTTTGGGAGAGTCTACAATAAAAACAGCTCTTAAAATATAAAATACGTATCAATTAAAATGTATGAATTCGCTGTGTAAATGTATGAATTGCGAAAAATAAAATTTTCGCTACCTATATAATTCGAACTTAGGATCATAAATACATCCAACAAGGTGATAAATCAACCGTAGATCTTGATGATTTAAGGGCTGAAAATGGTTCCTATTTATATTTTAAGAGGTGTTTTTATTTTAGCCAACTCCTATATATATATATATATATATATATATATATATATATATATATAACTCTTAGGGCGTGTTTGATATTGGCTAATACACTGTATTAGCTAATTTAGTATAGATCAGTTTAGTGTTTGATATTATTTAGTAATAATGCGGATGACCCGGTTTAATCCCACGACCCAGTATTATTAATCCAGATTTCTTAGAATTAATAATACCACCTCCCCCCTAAGATTAACTTAAACTAGGATATTCTGTATTTAGCCATGATAGTAAACACCAACTCAGTATTAATAATCTGCCATTATCCACGCTAAATATTCTGGTTACAAATTATCCTACATAATCTTTTTGCCTCGTTTTTCTTTGTTTTTGTTGGTGGAGAACCGGGATTTTTTGGGGACGATGGTTAGGCCGGAGTTCTGGAAACTTTCCCTTCCGCTCTTCCCTTCTTTTGCTTTCGATCTCTAGACGAGTACTCTTTTTTCTTTTTCCTGGTTTTTCCCATTGGGTTTTCCGGGAAAAGGTTTTAATGAGGCTCGGCCCTTTGTCTGCGTCTCCTGTGCTTTCAAGGGTTGTTTTAGGTTTTTCCTTTTTATATAAAATCACATTTATATCCTACATAATCTTTTACTGAAAACCAAACGAGCCCTTAAAGTATAAAATAAGAATAGATCTACACCATTGATTTACTAATAATCTAATGGTGGTTGAGATTTAATCTTAGAGAAATCATATGCAAATGTATGAATTCTGTGTAGAACATGTATAAATTTGCAGTGTAAATGTATGAATTACGAAAATTAAATTTTTGCTACTTATGAGATTCGAAACTCATAACCATGAATTCATCCAATAAGGTGATGACTAGATCTTGATGATCTAAGGGCTAAAAATGGTTCGTATTTTATATTTTAAAAAGTGTTCCAATAAGTTTAGTTTCTAGTGAGATTATTATTTTTTGTGAAAAATGAGAATAATGAATAAGTCGGGATTTAGTGTTGAATAAGGCATATTGCAGAATATAGTGTTGAATAAGACAAAATATAATGTTGAATAACAATATTCAAAAAATTAGTAAAATATTTGCTCTCTTCAGGATTCGAACTCATGTAAAATTTTCCGCCTCCAAGTAAATATCAACCATATAATACATTAAATTAACACCTACAAATCAATCTAAGATCTCACCATATATGAGGAATCTCATTGTAATCATTCCCTATATATATAGAATTGTGATATAGTACAAATAAATCAATGCAACACAAGAATAACTATGTTCAGTGATTTTGTAAAATTTTCGTCTCCTCCAAAATTCAAAATTAGGTGAGAATGGATATTCATGTGTTGCATTGATTTGTTTGTAGATTTATATTAATTTATCCATTATTCTTATTTTACACGATTAATATTTTTAATAAATATCAGCCATAAAATTTGAATATTTGACGTTTCATTTTATTTTTTATTTTTTTTATCATATTTAACCATTCTCACCTACTCCTCTCTCTCTTTATATTATACCCCCTTCATCCCATTGATAATGACTGTCACGACCGGCCTTAATTAAGGATAATTAATCCGGGAAAACCATGACTGGGGAAGGGAAATTACGAAGCGGGTTTAGAAAGGGGCGCATAAAAGAATACTCAAAGAGCTTGAATACGCGTGAAATATTCCTTAAAAGGAAAAAGGCATCGTTAGGGGCTTGGCTAAATCATTATCAGAGTTTGCAACGG